>NC_056729.1:689267553-689385053 GCF_019279795.1 Protopterus annectens | reverse complement strand
CATTTTATCTAGGTGGCTAAAAGGTTGTATTTCCTTTATATATACAAGAGGAAAGTTGAATTACCTGAACCTGTTAAAGCACACTGTACCAGAGCAGTCGCTGATTTAGTAGTGTTCCAGTCTCATGCTTCCATGGACAAGATTTGTGAGGCAGCAACATGGGCTACCCCTCATACCTTTTATTACGCATTACAAATTGGATTTAATTTCTAGGGGAAGAGCATCATTTGGTTCTATGGTGCTCAGGAATATCTTTCCGTGAGTCCTCCCAAGATCTAAGGTAGCTGAGGACTCTGTCCCACAGGTCAAGGAATAAATGAAGATTGACAACATCTGCTAAAGAAGTTACGTACTTACCATAACATTCCATCTGTGTTGTCCATCTTCATTTATCCTGGACTCCCACTCTCCACCCCCCTTCCTTTCAGAACTCTTGGTGGAATGATTTATAGTCCTAATTGTCTTCTTTTTTTTTTTTTTTTTTTTTTATATGCCCATCTTGCTTGGTCTCCATGAAGTTATTTTTAAGATGTTATCATCGGGTTCCTATCAGAATAGCAAACATTTACATTAGCGAACACTCTTATATCGAACTTTAAAACGCGAAACCTGAAAATATCGAAGGCACGAAACATTGATTTTTTTTTTCTCCCAAGTAAAAAAATCAATGGGCCGTTTTCTGTACTTTGCGGTGCGTTCGATCTCGGAGTTAGTATATTTAAGTTGGGGATGTGTGTGGGAGAAGCCTCCACTTTATTTTGCCTGTACATTTTTTTTTTTGGGTCAGCGAATATTTTACCTGGGAAAAAATTTGCTGATCTGTTCCTTCAATATTTTAAGGTTTCGCATTTTTAAGTTTGATAAAAGCGTTCGCTATTTTTAGCATTCGATCTTCTGATATAGACGTGATATCATCTGTCTTTTCTGTGTGCAAACTCTATCTGAGGCAATTGGGAGAGGAGCATTCTGGGTAGTACTTAAGCTCGAGAGTTTTTGGGCCTTGCAGGCTGTAGTAATAGCTGAGTCAGTTCTGATGATTGGAACCAAACCCACAAGTCAAGGATAAATGAAGATGGACAACACAGAATGTTATGGTAAGTACATAACGTCTTAACAGCTTCTCACTAACTGTTCAAGTTATACACTTACCATTAGTAGCATTTTGTTCATCCAGCTGAGAGCTTTCATATGAGGCTAAGCAGTTCTGTCTGTGCAACTTGGTTGTCATGATATTTAGGAAAACATAACATTTATGATATTATAACTATCATCATCATCATCTTTCGGCTGTTCCCGTTAGGGGTCGCCACAGCGGATCACCTGTTTCCATTTCTTCCTGTCCTCTGAATCTTGCTCTGTCACACCAACCACACCTAAATGTCCTCTCTCACCACATCCATAAACCTTATCTTAGGCCTTCCTGTTTTCCTGTTACCTGGTAGCTTCATCCTTAGCATCTTTTTCCCAATATACTCAGCATCCCTCCTCCGCACATGTCCAAACCAACGTAATCTTGCGCCTCTGGCAATTAATGAACAATTAATATTTCTTCTATACAAGACAGAGGTCAAATATCAATACAGTTGTGTTTGCCTTTATGAAAGCTTTAAGATGAAATCTTGTAATACTTTGTATACAAGATGGTTTTGGAATTATTAATGCAAATATGAACAAGCAACATTTGATGCCTAAAAGGGTCAGCAGGATGTAACTGCAGAAACACATGGACACGTCATTCGGCTGTAATGTATTAATATGTATAGGTAATTTATTCAGAGATGGGGTTAAGCATTGAGAGATAAATCTGCCACACAAGTGGGTACTGTTTCTTTGTTGATGGCGATTAAGATTTGTACGAGTGTTGCGCAGCCATTCATTTTTGTGGTAGTGGAGGAGATGGAGGTGGATAGGGTCCTTTGAGGCATAAAAAAATAAACACAGTTCACCCATACCTCTCAACTATACAGATTTTTGCAGACTTTCCAGATTTTTTGCCTCATATTTTGCACTGTTTTTCATAAAATTTTGGGTTTCTGGCAATTTAGTGGCAAATAATTAAAGATTGAAGTTAGAAAATAATGACACTTAAGTTTCAGACTTCATACCCTCCAGAAAGTTCTTGCTAATACAAAACATATTATTCTGTCAATTGTCTATGTCTGTAAGAACCATACCTCAACCTAGAAACATCAAAAATCTGGACAAAGGCCCATGAAAAATAGGTACAAATCTCTATGCTGATTAACATTTGCATACATAATTATGTAACCCCACCTAGTACGATGGAATTGTGGTATACCAACTTTCAAACCCCAACCAATGAACAGAACCAAAATATGGCCCCAGACCCTGTAGTAAATGGTAACCATTTTTTTTAAATGTGTAGCTATGATGTTCACTTGGAAGGCAGAAGATGATGAACCTTAGGATTTTGTTTTTTGTAACTTGCAGTTTGTGGGTTTTGTGGTAAAAGTAGGGCATTTAATGGTAGGTAGTATTCTGATCTTAGCAAAATAATATTATGGTTTGCTAGGACCTCCAAAAGTCATTCTACATGGCCTACTGATCAGTGGAGTAGCTTGAGTTTCATGACTGAGTTACAAGAGATCTCCGCCAAAATCATGGTCGAATGGGGCCCCTAATACACAGCCCTCCCCTCTGCAGCCATTCCAACATCCCATTACTTAGCTATTTGACCCCATTTACCATAAACATTAATGTGCACACTGCTTTACACTTGTTAGAATGCATTTTAAATGTATTGTTTTGAACATTTTTCCAGTAAGCAATGAAACAAAATGCATGAACCAATAATGACAAAACTGCCCAATTCAGAATATTTCCATCATAAACGTGTACTCAAACTTCTACAATCCACCAGTAGCGGTAATGCACAATCGATGCAGAAGTAAAAGTCATCTAAATAATTCCACATTAAAGAGATCTGTAACTAATGTAGAGCTCGCTGCTAACAAACAACTTTATATTTCATTATTTCATCTACAAATAGTGCCATTTGCCCTTGAGGAATAAATTGCTTATGTTACATTAAAAAAATGATAAGCTAGCAATATTGCAATAGGGAATGGATGCCAAACTAATAACAGGTTCATAGTTACAAGGTATCTCCGCCAAAAAGGACATTCTCAGGACTGCAGCATCCACCCCCTTTAAAAGTGCAACACAGTACAGCAATCTGTCTACATACTGTGGGATAGAACCCACAGCCTTCTGCATCAAAAGCAAGTATTCTACCTGTTGTGCTACTAACAGCACAGACTTGGCATAAGCAGCACTAAACTTCTCTCCCCCTGAAGAACTATGCAGCACAAGAAATCTGGAAAAAGCCAAATTGCTGGTATGGGTACGGATTTCAGGCTCTTGCTCCTTGTACCCAAGGTACAGGATTTGGCGATACTGTAGTTGAGGGCCTCACCAGATGCGCAGTAGCAAGCCATGCCCAAAACCCACCCCGTGATATGTCATTCATGAATATGCATTCCTTCCCTCCCAATAACGTACAACCGAAGGAAAAATAAAAGTGCACTTGACTTTGTAATAGGATAGTAAATATAACAGTAAACAAAGTAAATTGGCATGAACCGACATTTAAAACAAACAAAAAAAAAAAAAACACTTTCTCGACCTTGGGGTATTTCAGTTTCTTAAGAGGACTGCCAACTGCTAAAATTATGGATTTGATAGAACATGTAATAGCTTCTTATTTAAACTAAAGTGTTTCCGTTGTCACAGTGCTTGTAATAGTCAAACAGTCACCAAAATCTCATATTGACACTTTGAACGGTTATGTGCTGTCAGTACAGCACGCAACCGCTTCTTCTTTCTTTCACTCAGTTGTGGGGTTAAGTCTTTAAGTATTACAGGGTGTTGCAGCATGACTGAACTTTGATATGCACATATTGTGTATAACGGCAAGTTTTAATCGACCTAAAATGTAAAAAAAAAAAAAATATATATATATATATATATATATATATATATATATATAGAATCTATTGCCAGTTTGTCGAAAACCCCAAGTAATATGCAGACCGGGTTGTCACTCAATTTTCGACACGCCCAGTTCTGCGCGAAAGGAACTGGTGAGGCCCTCAACTACAATATCGCCCAGGATTTCAGCCTGAGTAACACTAACCACCAGGTATAGTTAACTGGGGCATTTTATATACACACACACACACACACATACACACACACACACACACACACACACACACACACACACACACACCCTTGATATAGAGATTTCTGTAAACGGGCACACACTGTATTTCTGTAAACAGGCACACACTTGCTTAAATAGAGAAAACGGACCTGATTTCACATGGAGACGTGCACACTTGCTTAAGTATAGACATTTCTGTAAATGGACAACACCCTCTGCTTACTTGGTTAAATAGAGAAAATGGAGCTGATTTCTCATGGATGCACACACACTTCCTTAAATGTAGAGATTTCTGTAAACGGACACATGCTTGCTTAGCTGCTTACTTGCTTAGAGAAAATGGAGCTGCTTTGCTTAAATAGAGATTTCTATAAAAATGGACTGGACACACACCCCTAAATCGCCATGCACTGAATAAACAGTTCTGCTGCTTAAATAGAGATTTTTGTAAATGGAGCTGCTTTGCTTAAATAGAGATTTCTGTAAACAGAGCAGACTGATTGAGTACACGGAGTGACACCTCTAAAGCATGCACTGACTAAACAGTTCTGCTGCACTAGATTTCTTGGACTGACTGATTACACAGAGTGGACACACACACCCCTAAATCGCCATGCATTGAATTAACAGTTCTGCTGCACTAATGAACCACTCTGCTTAAAATAGATTTTTGCCATGCTAAAGTACACATACACAGTTTTTTCATTATAAGCTGGGACCGTAGCATAGCAACACAGGTCTTTTAGTTGCTAGCATACGCATCTTGTTTTTTTCTTACCTGGAGGCCCTGACCTACGGCATGTAGTCGGGTGCTGGGTAATTGATGCACTGCTGCTATATTCCCTCCAAAACTATTCAAAATAACAGTCCAACGAAGCTGATGTCATTCAAGCATGCCCCCTGTAGGCTGGTGATGTGTAGTGATGTCAGCCATAAATTTAAAGTTGTAATACAAAACCAATAAATAAATAAATAAATTTAAAAAATCTGGATTTAAAGGGGGCACTTGGGAATTCGTGGCACCCCATTATGTTGCCCTCAAAACTGGTAAATACAGAGGAATTCGGTATGGTTGAGAGGTATGGTAAGAGCAATATTTAAAAACTGTCCATATTTTTGGGTCTTTGTCCCACTTTTATTTATGGGTTTATTCAGATTTTTGCTCTACAAAGTTGAGAGGCATGGGTTCACCACATAAGAGTGTCGAATACAGAGTACATGATAGAGTTTCAAGCCTGTTTTGATAGTTTATGGTTTAGAAATACAATTTTTTAAACAGAAACCAATTGGTCTTGGTAGTTTGAAACATTTTGATGGTTACATGACAAAAAAGTGATTTGTTTTATATTTATCCATCTGATTTGGCTGTTGGGGTCCTCGAGCCCCTTGTTTAATCCAACCTGGCAAAACTAGTTCTCCAACCTCAAATCCCTCTAAATGTTTCCTTCCCATAATGCACTTGGCTGTGAAGCTTCCTCGGATCACATTTGCTGCTTCAGCGTTCAGATGTGATTGTGACTCCGTGCTAAAAGCTAAGTGACTCACCTCTGTAGTTTACTAATATTTTGCAATAGTCTTTACTTTTCAGCAACTTTCAGTTAGTGTTGTGTTCGTATTATATAGTCTGTTGTCATTTCCTTTCGTTTTTGACTTCTGCAGTTTTTATCTCTCTTGATACATGGGCTTTGACCTGCAACCTGCTTGGCTTAGAATTATTTATTCATTAATTTTTAATCTATATAGTGTTTTTCTGGTTTACCTAGTTTGTTGTGAGATGTTTAAGTTTCTGTTATTGCTGGGTTTTTTTGGATAATTTTACCTGCAGTTTCAGCATCTATTTCAAAGATAAGAGTTTTAAGAAATGCTTGTGTACATAAGGTCCACCTCATGATTCACAAGATCAGTACGCGGTTTACTTGGAGGTTAACCTTTTGACTGCTGACTATTTCATCTGCAAAGCATTTGGTCACGTTGCCTTGTCAGGTCGGAGAAACAGATTAGTTCTCAAGGGTTTAATACCTTTGAATTCAGAGTCAGAGAAAAGCAAGCGCAAAAGAGATGGTTCAGGGAAAGGCAAAGAAAAGCCCAGAGGTAAAGACAGGGATTTGTACCCAAAGAAAAGGAGGTCTCCGTAATCTCCTATTACAGGCCTGTCAGATATTGCTAGGTCAGAGCCGATTACTACTTCAATCCCTTCAACATTCCCAGCATTGGCTGCAACTCCCTTGGAGCCAATTGTTATTGATAAGTCACCTTGAGCTCTCTAGACTTTCTTCAGTGAAGAGGTGCCCATTGCCTCACCAGTTTCATAGTATGCAGGTGTGCTTGACTTATTTCAGGGGCTGTCATGATGTGATTCTTTGACTCTACTGTTAAGGTTCCTCTGTCAGCAATTTCTGTACATCATGGCCACTTGTATGGCATAAATGTTGCCCCAAATCATGTACTCAAGCATTTCCTTAGAGTTCCTATATCTCTCTACCCTCAGTTGAAAAAACATTCTCTTCTTTTGGACATGAAGCGCATGATTAACATATTTTGCCAATCCTCACTTTGAACTAGACTTCTTCTCTGCTTAGATCATCTTAAAGCTTCAACCCCTTATCTTTAGGGAAACTTTCTTTTCATTTTACAAGACTAGGGTTTTATTTAGTATAATTCACATTTTGTTGTATGTAAATCTGTGCTTCCATTCCTCTGTTTTCTTTGTGGAGCCAGAAATGGATAAGGAGAAAGCCATTCATGTTGTGGCTGTGGATTGCTAGCTCATTTTCTACCTAAAGGGTGTATGTGATTTTAGGAATGCAAGAACAAGTGTTGATTTATTTTGCTTTAGGGAGTGAAGTGCTGGCAGGGTTACTAACTACAGAATTTTTTGCAGTCAGTAGTGAAATGGCCCTGCTGTCAAATATATCTTCATTAGGAGCCTAACTATTTCCAGTGCTTGCTTAAACAGGTCTGCATTGCACGTAATTGTACCATGGTCACTTGGTCATTTGTTCATGACTAGACCAAGTATTTTTGTTTGGCCCTTAACTTGGGGCCAGTTCTCCTTTGGTATCTTTATTCTTAACCACTGAGGATTCTGAACTTTTTGTTTCGGCTGTTTTCTGTCTCCCACCACTCTTGGAGGTTTTACTGCTCAGAATTTAACCTGTTTTGTATACCTATTGAGGGACATGTCATTAATGTTGGTTACAACAGATTCTTTCCATACTTTTTGGTCTACAACCCTTATTGCTGGGTTACAGGTAATCTCTAGCTGTCTTCCTATTCTTGGACAACATACCATCCTGTGACTGCTTTTTGATTTCCCTTAAGAATGGCTGATGTATATTTATGTATATATGTAAGGATGGATGTCAGCTCATCATAGTTTTTTTTTTTCTTTATTTGCAAGAACTGTGTTTGCTCATTGGTTAGGAGATAAAGTGGCTATACACCTAAGCATTCACCCATACTGAGCTTATGATGTTTTGGCTTATGCTAGCATGTAGTGTGCATGTACCTTTGTGTATGAGCACATGTAAGAAAAATGCCAGATGGGGTGATTTGGGGTGAAAGGAAAGAAGTAATCTCTGTGGAGTCTTTTTTACAGATTCACATTGCTTCCTCTGTTTGTCCCAGTCAGTGCAAAGCAAAACTGACACTTTCCCTTGTTTTACAAATATCCATGTAAATACATCACATTTGCATCTGTGGAACAAACAGAATTAAGTATTTGCCTGTCCTCATTAGCCTCAGAAAGGCAGCTAGTCCTCTCTTTGTTTTTGTGAAGCCAGTTCTGAATTTACAAGAGGACTTGGGATTTTTAGAGATAGAGGATCTAATTTCTGTCAATGTTATCATTAGAAACAGAAATCTGTAATCATGTCTACCACCTCCATGCCAGATAAGTACTAATGCAAAAGCTGATTAACCTCAAATGTTCTCAAATAACGTTTTGTCGTCATCGGTTTGCAGTTATTCTCCTCTGTTTTTTGGTATGTTATAGATATACATTTGCCTCTGGATCTCCGGATAACATCAAGCAATGGAAATTTCCAGATGGAAGCTTTATTCAAAACCTTGCTGGGCACAATGCAATTATCAATACACTTGCTGTCAATTCTGATGGAGTACTAGTATCTGGAGGTAGGCATCTCACATTCATTGAAAAATGCTTTATTTTGTTAATTTAAAGTGGTTGTACCAGTCCCTTTAACTTGAGTGGCCCTTTTCTGTGTTTTTTTAAATGAACTGTTAAAATGTGAAGGGGATATGCTGTAGTGAGGCTTAGTACTGCAGGAGAGCTGTGCTCTGTTACAGTAATGCCGGTATCAAAGAACATTGTTCTGCTCTTAGTGGAACACTGTATAGGGATATAAATTATGGCATTAATTATTGATGATGTAGCCTTGCCGGGACTGGTAAGATCAGGATCTGCTTTTGACAATGCATTTCCCATGATCTTTTACCTCCAGTGATTCGTGTGACCTGCTCATTCCTGTCAAAAAAGCCCAGTCTCCATTAGTACTCACTCTGCCAAGAGTCACTGAAGCAGAGAAGTGGGCCAGTTTTAAAATCCAGCGGAGTGGCCTACCCGCTTAGCTTCTTGGGATGAGCCCTTCGGTGTCTGTCTGAGCTTCACATATCATGCTGATTCAGGAAGCTTGCATGTTGCCATACTTGGCTATTCCTGACATCTGCACACTGCTCTCAAGTGTATGGTTAGTAGGTTCATACTCAGTGTAGCATGGTGTGCTCTGGCTAGGTGTTACCAGTGGAACAAACCAAACCAGCGCTACCTGTCTCTCCCTCAGCATGGATGAGCCAGCAGAGCCCTCATGAAGTTAATAGAACACAGGTCACCCAGGTTACAGTTGCTGCCTCATTTTTCTGCATCATAGAACCATGGTTCCTCTGGAACAATGACATTTTTAAGCTCCCAAAAATACTGTGTAACATTAGACCCAGAAGAAAACACTCTCTTCTAAATTCATGTGGAATGATAACATGCAGGTGAGAGATTTTACAGTGCCAAGTATAAAATAGCCATTTAAGTAAAACGTGCACACAATCTGAAGCATCAAGTACTCATTCCAAAAAAATAAAATGAACGTTTCTTGATATATGTATGTATGTGTCTGTATATCTTTATCTATCTATGTGTATGTTTGTCTTTAGATGTATATGGTTTACTATCACATTTGCGAATGGCAGTCTGTCAAGCATAGGAATGTTGAAGTGCAGTTTGCAAGTAGGCAGTATTGCTAACCAAAATACATAGACTACACAACACCGAATGGGTAGTTTAGTTCAAGTATTTGAGTCGAGATAGCGGTTCAGTGAGGAATATTGAATTAACCCATTTCCTCACTGTAGTGTGATCTCGGATTTGGTATATATAATTTGTAGGTGGTATGGGGGGCTGCAGGGGGGGGCTTGCCCCTTGCAAAATAGTGAAATTGATATGCCGTTGACTTGAGTGTCACAGTACATTACAGTGCATATATATTCACAAATGCACACGTACAGTGGATATAAAAAGTGTAAACACCCCTGTTAAAATGCCAGAGTTTTATGATGTAAAAGAAAAAGGTGAGACCACAATAAATCATTTCAAAACTTTTCCCACCTTTAATGTGACCTATAACCTGTACAATTCAATTGAAAAACAAATATGTTAGGGGAAAAATATAAAAAAATAAAAAAAAGTACAATAAAGCTGGTTGCATAAATGTGCACACCCTTAAACTAATACTTCGTTGAAACACCTTTTGCCTTCATTACAGCATTCAGTCTTCTTGGGTACACACCTGCCATCAATTAAAGAGACTGATTAACCTCAAATAAAGTTTAGTTGTCCTATTAGGATTTTCCTGACATTTATTCAGTTGTCTGCTACAGCAAAAGCCATGGTTCACAGAGGGCATACAAAGCATCAAAAGTATCTCATTGTTGAAAGGTATCAGTCAGGAGAAGGGTACAAAAAAAAATTCCACAGCTTTGGATACACCATGGAACACAGTGAAGACAGTCATCAAAAAGTGGAGAGAATATGGGATAACAGTGATGTTGCAAAGAACTGGGTAGCCCTCCAATATTGATGAAAAGACAAGATGAAAACTGGTCAGGGAGGCTGCCAACAGACCTACAGCAGCAGTGAAGGAGCTGCAGGAATTTCTGGCAAGCACTAGTTGTGTACTACATGTGACAACAATCTCCCTTATTCTTCATATGTCTGGCCTGTGAGGTAGGGTTGCAAGACGGAAGCCTTTTCTTACACACAAAAACTTCCAGGCCCAGCTAAAAATTGCAAAACAATACATCAAGTCTCCCAAAAGCATGTGGGGAAAATGTGTTATGGTCTGATGAGACCAAGGTTGAACTTTATGGCCACAATTCCAAAAGGTATGTTTGGCGCAAAAACAACACTTCGCATCACTAAAAGAACACCATCCTCACAGTGAAGCATGGTGGTGGCAGTATCATGCTTTGGGGTTGCTTTTCTTCAGCTGGTACTGGGGCTTTAGTCAAGCTGGAGGGAATTATGAGCAGTTCCAAATGCCAGTCATTTCTGGCCCAAAACCTTTAGGCATCTGCTAGAAAGCTGAAGATGAAGAGGAATTTCACCTTTCAACATGACAGTGACCCCAACCATATATCCAAATCAACAAAAGAATGGCTTCAGCAGAAGAAAATTAAAGTTTTGGAATGGCCCAGCCAGAGCCCAGACCTAAATCAAGTAGAAAATCTGTGGGGTGGCCTGAAGAAGGATGTGCACAAGAGATGCCCTCGCAATCTGACAGATTTGGAGCGCTTTTGCAAGGAAGAGTGGGCAAATATTGCCAAGTTAAGATGTGCCATGCTGATAGACTCCTACCGAAGAAGACTGAATGCTTTAATTAAATCAAAAGGTGCTTCAACAAAGTATTAGTTTAAGGGTGTGCACACTTATACAACCAGCTTATTGTATGTTTTTTTATTTTTTTATATTTTTCCCCTAACAGATTTGTTTGTTTTTCAGTTGAATTGTACATGTTATAGGTCACATTAAAGGTGGGAAAAGTTTTGAAATGATTTATTGTAGTCTCATTTTTTTATATCACAAAATCCTGGCATTTTATTTTTATATCCACTGTATGTATATATATATATATATATATATATATATATATATATATATATATATAGAATGTGTGTGTGTTAAAATTGTTTTGCCAAAGTTCTGGTGGCATTTTGTGAAGCTAAAGGTTAAGTATAAAGTACCTTTTCCATTTAAATACACACTCAATCAACACTTGATTAAAAAACAAAAAAAACAATTAATCATTTTAAAATGTATATTATTTCACATTAATAGCTTCATTCAACTCCAGGATGTTTGTCAGAATTTAATCTAATCTGCCACAATGTCTTTTTGTTCTTTTTTCATCTTTGGATTTCATGCTATATAAAATATATAAATAAAGTACCTTTTACTAAAAAGTAAAACCCTGTATCAGGGAAAAGAGGGTTTAATGTGTAAAACAAGAACAAGGTGCTGATTTTAAAAGTAAAATTCTGACAGTCAAAGAGGAGCGAGTTTCATTGTTCTGTAAAGCAAGAAAGAAGTGTTGATTCTAAAAGTAAACCCTTTGACAGAAAAAAGGAGTCTGTTTCTGTGTAATGTTCTTCTTTCAGCTTTTCCCGGTTAGGGGTCGCCACAGCGGAACTCCGGTCCGCTCATGATTGGCAGTAGATTTTTACGGTGCCGAGGTGTCAGCTCGATGCCCAACCTTCAACAAAGGCACACCCATTTACGCATGTCTTTCGAATGCAACTCAACCGCGGGGAGGACATGCAGACTCCACACAGAAGGCGCTCCAGCCGAGAATCGAACGGGAGAACCTCTTGCTGTGAGGCGACAACGCTACCGCTGCACCATTTCTGTGTAATATATGCAGGAAATTGAGTGCAGACTTTAACTGGGATTTGCAAGTAGTGAAAAATGAGAGGTTAGAGATGGATAATAAACAAAACAATACACATACTGCTGTCATGGAAGGTGCAGAGGTGTCAGACTCTGCTGAGATAAAGCAACATGGGCTCACAAAAGAAAGTGCTGTTGGCCGTCCACGTCTGGTCATAAACATTCTTAGAGTACAGCAGAATAAGAATGCTTTGCATCATTTTGGTTGTTGGCTATTTGGCAACAAAGCTAGTTTTATTCCTTTGTATGTTTTTAAGTTTATTTTAATAGTCTGCATCTGTTTTGGCTGAGCTGTTTGAGCCTGTGGTCAGTAATTTCAGTTGGTAGCTGCACTGCACTGCATTTTATCATTTGAGTGGTCTTTCTGTTGGAATTGAACTCTAGTTTGTTTCTTGGGGGGGAGCTTGCTGTGATAGCTCTGGGGCAGTTCCAGCCATTCAACAACAGAGCTGAGTGTCTGGAGAACTTTCCCAGCTTTTCATCTTATTTTTATAGAGCTCTTTTGAACTACGGCTGTTTTGAAATGCTTCCAGACCATTCAACAGCAAAGTTTAATGTCTGAAGAAGTTTCACGTCTTTATCTTTTTTAGTTCATTTTAATACATTTTTATCTGTTGTAGCAAAGCTCATTAAGCCTACAGTAACCAAGCCTGTTAAATAGCTGCACTGCATTTTGAAATGTAAATGGTCTATTTTTTTCTTTTTTATGAGAGGAGTGAGCGTCAGGCTGGTTCAGGAGCTAATTACTGTAAGACAGATGTCATCGTTCCCATTGCTGCAGTAGCCTTTGGCTGTTTTAGGTATTTCCTGCCTGCAGCAACAACTGGCCTGCTCTTCTAAAGCTGTGGCACACTCCTGTACCTTTCCTCTGGCTGCTGATTGGCCAGCACTAATCAGATATACAACAACCAGAATAAAGTAACTTCAGGACTTTCATGCTAAATACAGGAAGCAACTAAGAAACTTCTCAGAAGAATTGTGTAACCAAATCCCACGCAGGTACGGCAAGTTGCCAGGCCAAAACACAGAAAATCAAACATCACACAACAGCCTGCACTCTTAAGCTCTCACAATAAAAATGCATAAGGTGGAAAACATTCCATCAAAGTTATTTTATTGAAACATCAAAATGTTCCAAACACCAAAGGTGTATAAATAAATCCAAACACCACAAGGGTGTAAATAGCATACCAGTTTCAGCTAAGGCTATGAGCTGAAACCAGTATGCTATATACACCCTTGTAGTGTTTGGAACATTTTGATGTTTCAGTAAAATAACTTTGATGGAATGTTTTCCACCTTATGCATTTTTATTTTTATTGTGAGAGCTTAAGAGTGCTTGCTTTTGTGTGAACTCAGACGAATAGATGGCATGAAGAAATTAGCATTAACAAAATACAGGATCATTTCGGAAAATGGGGACAGTCTACACCTTTAGAATGACCCACACCCCCCATATCTCTAACTCTGTCCCATTCACAAGACCTCACTCTCTCCCTTTGCAATCCCATGCTAATCCTACAAATAATAGATTCAGTACCTTTAGACCACAGGGGCCAAGGTGTTTAATTCAGATTGTTTCTGATTCCAGAGAAAGAACTTGTCTGGAGACATGTTCTAGATCTTTTTGAGTCTGCATGTCTGGGTAGCAATATCAGATCTGAAGTAGTTTACTTTATTTGATTTTCAACCTGTGGGAATACGGATCCATATCGGATCTGAGCCGGCAGCTATTACTAGCATCAGCTCCGAGTTCCAGACTCCGCCCCTTACCTATACTACACCTCCACTGCTTTCCATCCCCAGATCTCATTTGCTGTGATTTGCTTGTACTACGTGTCTTCTAAGCTCCAGCTAGCAGTGGGTTATTTAACTTTCTGTAAGTAAAAAACTTTCACCTTTTCCGTCAGGTTAGATTAGTTTCGGTACCCCTTCTCCCCTCCCATCGCTTTGGCGTTGAGTAATAGAATTGTTAGAGTAGTTTGTTTTGTGGTGCCCCCCCAGTGTTGTTCTTTAGTCTAGCGTGGTGAGTCGGTTTGTGTGTGAGTGTTTTAGGAAAGTTTTTGCCTGTCTTTTTTAAGGCTTTCTTTTCCTTTAGTATGGCTGAAAAGCTTGTGTTTAAGCGCTGCACAGAGTGTGGCCATAAGCTCTCCCCAGCGGATGGCCACTGTGTAGGGTTACCACCTGTCCCACTTTGAGAGGGACAGTCCCTCTTTGGGCAGTTGTGTCCTGACAAAAAATATTAAAAAGGGAAAATGTCCTGAGATTGTAGGACATAATTATGTCCCATATTTTATGTAATAGTTTCATAAAATAGTTATTTCTGTATCTAAAATACCTAAATGTTACAAGAAACATAATAAGCAACTAAACTGCTACAAGAATAAGCTTTTATTTAGGGAAAAAAGTTAAGTTCTATCCTTTGTACTGACCGTGGGTATGTGTTGGCCTGTAAAATCTGTAAAATCTGATGTGTGTCCCTAAAATGTCCCACTTTGGCCATTTGAAAAGGTGGCAACCCTACCACTGTGTCTCTGTGTGTGTGTGTGTGTGTGTGTGTGTGTGTGTGTGTGTCTGTGTGTCTATAGGTTCATAGGTTAGTACTAAGCTAACTGCCCTTGCAAGCCATTTTAAGCTTAGCCAGTTATCCCTTGTGAGACTCAAACCCTGCACCTTGTGTTTGTAAGGCAAGCACCTTAACCATTAGGCCACCCTCCCAACCCTGTGTGTGTGCGTGTCTGTGTGTGTGTCTGTGTACATTTGTGCGGGGTTCAACCCCCGTGCCTTAAAGGATAGGAAGGTCAAGTCGGCCCTCAAACGTCTTCTTCCTTCTAACGACTCTTTCCTCGTCTTCGGCTTCAATCACAGCGGCTGCTGTGACTGCCTCTCCCTCCTCTCTTCCAGTAACTTCTCCTCCCTCACAGGCTGGGACTCCAACTCCTGCCTCTAAACCTGTGGTAGCGGAGCAGAAGAGAGGTAGAGAAGGGGAGAGAGAGTTGAAGATGGTTTGTATAGTGCCTTTTTTAGGCAAGATTCAAATGACAAATTCACCACCGTAACAGGTACAAGCAAGCAACATCTGAGGGTAATGCTAGTCAGTGCTAGAAATCTAAACCTCAAAATGCACTCACTCGAGGCACTCCTTAAAATGGAGAACATCAACATCTGTGCAGTGACAAAGACCTGGTTCAAGGCTTCAGAGAGCACCCCTGCATTACCAGGCTATAATTCATACCACACCTTTCGGCCACCTAACTTGGACCGAAGCACTAAAGGTGGAGGCATGTCCATATTCATTAAGGATATCCACACCTCCAGGCTAGTTGCTCAGCATAATGCATCTGAGATTATCCAAGTGCAACTAACTCTGGGCAAGACCACAATGCAAGTTGTAGCTTGCTACAGATCCCCCACCATGCCCCAGGATTCCTACTCCTCATTTCTTGATACACTGGAAAATATTAGGGTACAACCTAACACCCTAATAATGGGCGATTTCAACTATCCTAAACTGGGAAAACTACTCCTGTACCAACTCTTGTGCTCAACGTTTTCTGGAATTCATAAATTCCAATGCCTTGGATCAACTTATCCACACCCCCACCAGGGGCAGCAGTATCCTAGACCTGGTCATTACCAACATGGGCATCCGGTGTTCCACACCAGAGGTCAGTTCCTCGTTGGTCAGATCCGACCTTAAGCAAATCACCCTAGACATCCACATCCCAGCCCCCCCCCCCCCATTAGGGAAACCACCGTAAAAAAATTCTCCAAAGCCAACTTCACGGTTCTTAAGACAGAAGTGGCAAACTTCACGACACCCATGCTGACGGACAGTAGAGATACGACTGCTGAATCCTATACAGTTGCACTTTATAAGCACTTACATGAGTGCATGGATCGTGCAATCCCTAACAGAACCAAGATGCTGTCCTCCAAAAAAAGGAAGCCAATCTGGTGGTCCCCTGCTATAAACAAACTCTATAACAGAAGAAAGAAACTGTTGCAAAAAAGAGTAAAATCCCATGATTGGAGGAACTCCGTGGTCAGCCTCAGTAAGAAGCTGAGATCCCTCATAAAATCCTCCAAAGCTAGTTACGAAAACAAAATCACCACTGATTCTAAAGACAGCGATAAAGCATTCTATAGTTATGTCAAGAATCTCAGTGGCAACACTCAGACCTGCTCTGAGTTACAGCACAATGGCACTAAATATACAGAACTAACTGATATTGCCAACATCCTGGCAGATAGGTTCAGTGCTAACTTTACCCCACTCTCATCCCCTAAAGGGCCCATCTCTATACCGGAAGAATGCAAAGTACCTGTAATCATGGCTGCACAGGTAAAAAACACACTCTCCAAAGCCAAGAACACAGCATCCATGGGACCTGACAACATTCCAGGCTGCTTCTACATGAACTACAGAACGAACTGGCACCCCACCTAAGTACCATGTTCAATCATAGCCTCACCTCAGGCTTTGTGCCCACTGAATGGCGCACAGCAACGGTTATCCCACTCCACAAAGCGTTAGCCTGACAAGCCCGGTCTGCAAGGCTATGGAGCGTATCATCATGGAAATATAAACAATGACATTGGTAATCTCCAAACTCTGGACCCTACCCAGTTCAGGTTTGTAAAAGGCAGATCATGTCTCCTAAACCTGATAGACTTCTTTGAAGCGGTCACCAAAGCTGTAGATGAGGGTAAGGTGGTACACACAGCCTATCTAGATTTCGCCAAGGGTTTCAACACCATCCCCCACTCTGGAATTATAGACAAACTCACTAAACTAGGTATAAATCCCTATGTAACAAGATGGGTTGCCAACTGGCTCACTGACCAAACCCACACTGTGAAAGTAGCAGACTCTAAATCCAACTTCAGACCAGTGACAAGTGGAGTACCACAGGGTTCAGTCCTATGTCCTCTCCTGTTTGGTATCTGCTTCCCTGAAGTACAGGCTAACACAGAAGGTCTTTGGCTTACAAAGTTCGCAGATGACTGCAAACTAGGAGCCATAATCAAATCTCCTAACGATGTGGATATCCTACAAAAGGGCCTCACTGAGACAGATGCCTGGTGTCAGCCATGACCTCAAGCTCAGTGCCAAAAAGTGCATGGTCATCCCTTTTGTTAAAAACTCTGTACCCATGAACTACCACACAGGTGGTAGTCTACTTAACACTGAATGTGTGATAAGAGACCTTGGGACACAGGTGGACAGTAGTCTCTCCTTTGATAATCACATCGCCACAGTAGTCAGGAAATCCTTCTATGTGGCACACCTCATCACAAAAGGTTTCTCATCCAAGAAAAAAAGAGGTCATTGTTCCCCTCTACTCATCACTCATTAGACTCATTATAGAGTGCAACTCCCCTTTTGGTATGTACCTCACAAGACATCTACAACAACTGGAAAGGCCACAGAAATACCTCACAAAGAGGATTACCGGCCTCAAACAGATGCCCTATGCAGACTGTCTCAAAAAACTCCAGCTTTACTCTATCACATATCACCTACTCAGAGGCAATCTCTGCCTAACATACAAAGCTATGTCAAACCCAGAGCTGTTGGACATGCTCCATGTAAAGAAATCCCAATCCCTCCGAGCTACACGCTCTAGGAACCTAAACCTTGTCACCACAATAAACAGAACATGCTGGAGGGATAGATTCCTGTCTCAGAGACTTCCCATACTCTGGAACAAACTACCTATCTATATCAAACAAACCTCCTCATTAGCACTCTACAAGAAAAATCTTGATGATTGGATGGGAGATAGGAAATTCACCCTGGGGATCATTTCTTTGGCTCTGCTTGACAGGGGCACAGGAAAATAATTTTCTTGGGTGGGGCAAAAGCCAGGGTACCATTTGGCAGGGCTTATATAGGCCCTAGGGCCAATAGCCTAGTACCTACTTATGAACCTATAAAAGAGGAAGAGGTCCCCGGACCTCTCTTCACCCAGCAAAACCCCTCGGACCCGTGACTACCCTCAGCTCCAATCTCCGAGGAGGCATGTCCAGTCTCTTGGGCCTCGGTTTTCCGACCCACCAGGTTGGAGTCTGTGGCCTCGTCATGGTCAATCTGCTCCTTATCGGATATGGATCTGGATAAGATGATGAGGTGCTTTAGTCATACAAAGATCCAGATGGGGGTCTTGCCAGCCCCCCCTCCCTCTACAGGGGGGAGCTTGCGTCCTTTCTTTCAACCCATTTTTCCTTCTCAGATCCGACCTTCGGCTTAGGAGTACTCTGATCCAAGGTTGGCTTTGGTCAGGGGGTCGGTGCCGATGGTACTTGTTTCCATCCCGACAGCTGCATGGAGCATTTTGGATCCGACCAGCTCTGATCCAAGCCACTCTCAGAGCCGGAACCTGGGTGTCGGATCCGAGGGAGTGGAACCTTTACCATCAGCTCTGACTTTGTCGGGCCAGGTCCCCTCCCTCGGAGCTCTGTCCACCTCGGGCTCAGCTCCGATTCTCGTGTCGGGCCCGGGGAGACCGGCCTCCTTATTAGCTTCCCAGGAAGTCCACTCTCCTTCACCATTTGATGTGGTAGAAAGGGTCCTCTCCGTCTGATTGAGACCCCTGACTGCCCACTCAGACTCCTCCCAGACCCCTTCGGTTCTGTCTACGGTCCCCATTGTCTTACCAGAGGGGACAGCCCATGCTCGAAGAGCCCCAGACGGTTCCCCCCTGAGGAACAAATGGCTTGCGAGCACTCTCCAGAGAGCCCCACCGGAGATATGCCCCGCAAGCATACGTGCAAGAGGAGGCACTTGGACTCCCCCGAGTCCCTCACCGAGGACACAGATTTAGATGCTGGAGAGGGTTCACCAAGATCACCTCCTGAGGATGTCTCCTTTGGAGACATCATGGAGATCCTGTGCCAGCAGGGAGGTTGGTCTGCCCCCAAGCCCTCTTCTGATGAGTCTGTGTTCCTGGAGGCTTTTGGCACGGTCCCGTCTACTTCCTGGGTGTCCCCTCCTGCGGATCCTTTAGTGGATTTGATCACCTCGCGGGCGTGGAAGGAACCGGACACCATGAAGCCTATCCCCAAGTGACCCGATAAAATTTTATGCCCCCCCCCCACTGACAGGCCATCCTGGAACAAGGGCTCCTCCATGGACACCATGGTGGTAGCTGCAGCCTCTAAGAAGGAACTTGCTCGAAGAGTTCCACGGTCCACCCTCCTGACCAGGAGTCATGGATGATGGACCGCTTAGGGAAGCGGGTGTATGCTTCAGCTACCTTTTCTATCAGGGCATTGAATTACTTGGCCCATGTCACTAGACTCCAACGCGACCTGGTAAAGGAGCTGGAGGAGTCCCCCCCCCCCCCCAAGTCCATGTCACAGGAGGACAAAGCTTCATTCTCCACGAGAATGGCCACTTTTTAAAGCAGTATCAAATATGTCCATGCAACTTCTCTCCCATGCTACGGAGGGAGCGGCTAGGGTGGCTAGGTCCGGCGTGTCCATGAAGCAGAATGTCTGGCTCAGGTTGTGTCAATTTTCCAAACCCTTTAAGGCATCCTTTGCCAATGCCCGTTATGACGGCTCTACACTCTTTGGTAAGACCATCAAGGAGACACTAGTCCAGAGTGAGAAGGATGGGAAGACACGGTCTGCCGTCGGAATCCGCTTCTCCGACCCTCAAAGGTCTTTTTCTCTGAACCAGAGAGGGCAAAAGAAGATGTGGTTCCAGAAGTCTCAGTATTCCCGGGACACTCAGGGCTCTTCTTCCCCCAGAGGCAGAGGGGGTCCACGGAACTTTGGGTCTCAAGAACCATTCTCAGACAGACCCGGGCAGCACCCCTGAAGGGTTTGCCCGACTGCTCTACTCTGGAGGCAGTCGGGGGACGATTGCCCTTGCACCCAGCCACATGGGAGTCCATAACAATGGACTGCTGGGTGCTTCAAATCATATCCAGAGGATATTCTGTCCCCTTTGTGGGTTCTCCCATATCTCCCAGACACCTCCTGGATGTTCCACCCACGCAAAGGGAGGCAGCAGCACAGGAAATTTCCAAGCTGCTAGTAAAAGAAGCCATCGAAACCATCCCGCCAGATCAATCCAGATCGGGCTTCTACTCCAGGTTCTTTTTGGTGCCAAAGAAAATGGGGTACTTAAGGCCCATTCTGGACCTCTCTGCCCTGAACCTGTCTGTTGCCAAAGAGAAGTTCTGGATGGTCATACTTCAGTCCAACATGCTGTACCTGCAAGAGAATGACTATATGTGCTCGTTAGATCTCGAGGATGCTTGCTATCACATAAAAATAAACAGAAGCTCCAGGAGGTTTCTCCGCATCCGGCTAGGAGTCGATCATCAATTTCGAGCCCTACCCTTTGGTCTCACCACAGCCCCCAGGGTGTTTACGAAAGTGATGGCGGTTGTAACGGCACACCTGAGTCTTCAGGGGATTCATGTCTACCTATACCTGGACGATTGGCTCCTCACTGCTCCCATCAGGCGTCTACTTTCCCAAACCAGGGATTACTTTCTGACACTTGCCCTGAGTTTGGGCATCACAGTCAACGCATCCAAATCTCTCCTAGATCCTGTACAGGTGATAGACTACATTGGTGCCAGGATAGATACTCTTCAGTGCAAAATATTCCTGACCTCAGAGAGAGTTCAAAACCTCAGGATGCATGTCTCTCTGATCTACCATTCTCACTTCCCAATGGCGGAATCAGTATTGAGGGTCCTAGGCTCTATGGCGGCACCATAACTCTTATTCCGTGTGCTCTGCTTCACATGCGGATTATTCCGTGGACTCTAGCGGTCCAATGGTCCCTGTTGGAACTACCATTGACTTATCCTATCCACCTAAGTCAAGTGTGTCGGTCGTCCCTCATATGGTGGATGAGCTCTCCGGACATTTTGGAGGGACGACCATTTGTTCCAGCCCCGGCCCAAACCACAGTGACCACGGATGCCTCCCAACTCTGGTGGGGGGGCATTGTTCGGGCAGGACAGTCCAAGGCCTGTGGTCCCCATAGAGACCACCTTGCATATCAATGTCCTAGAAATGAGGGCGGTCCTTCTGGCATTGCAGGCCCTTTATGCCTTTCTTCCTCTGGGGACGATTGCCATTCAGTCAGACAACATGTCAGTAGTCTGGTATATCAACAAACAGGGAGGGACCAGATCTTATCCCCTTTGTTGCGAGGCCATGAGAGTGTGGAAATGGGCGATCTCCACTGGTCGCTTTCTCATTGCAATGCACATTCTGGGATGGTCCAACATCCTAGCGGACAGGCTAAGTCGGACCATTCTGATGCCTTACGAGTGGTCTCTGAATTTGTCAGTAGCAGAACAGATCTTCAGCAAGTGGGGTCAACCTTGCAGAGATTGTTCGCATCTCCTTCCAATGCGAAGTGCAGCAAGTTTTTTGCTCTGAACCCCCTGCCGGGGGAGTCCCCCAGAGACACTCTAGTTCATGCGTGGCCTTCCGGTCTTCTGTATGCTTACCCACCAGTACCTCTCATTCTGAGGTTTCTGCAGAAAGCTTTTCGACTGGTGAACAAGGTGATCCTCATTGCCCCATTCTGGCCTCGCCAGGTATGGTTTCCCTTCCTTTGGTCTCACCTTCTAGCTCCACCTTGGATCCTAGATCCCATTCAGGATTTGATTTCCCACCCTTCGGGGATGCCTCACCTGAGTCTGGACAGCCTGAAGCTCATGGCTTGGTTGCTCCAGATGTTCATCGTGCATACAGCTGCAGTCATTACAGATGGGTTGTCCTGCCGTCAGGCGGGTCCTCGGTCTGCCGAATTCCAAAGTCTAGGTCCAGCGTCGGTTTTCGTCACTTCTTCCCTGACGTCAGTGCGGCAGGGGTATAAAAGAGGCAGCCGACGCCATTTTCTTCTGTCTTTCTTGCCACGTGGTGCCCGAAGCAGAAGCAGTTCGCAAGTGCCGGTCGGCCAGCTCCTGAGATTTACGAAAGTATTTCAGCCGAAGTCTTCTTGAAAGCTAAGTATCCCATTGGGGAAACTTTTCTTGCCTCAGACCGATGTCAGACAAAGTTAATAATTGCATTTCATGTGGGAAGCAAATACCGCATAAGGATTTCCACTCTTTCTGTATACCTTGCTTAGGCCCAGACCACGACGTCTCGGCCTGCCGTTTTTGTGCTAGATTCAACAAGTGCACTATTAAGTGCCGGGCGGAGTTCGCCCTTCACTATTTTGGCAAAAAATTTAATTCTATTATGTCGTCGGATACTCCAACTCCAGTTTTGAGCAAAAGACGCAAAGATAAGGACCGACATACGAGGTCCGCACCGACCACTGAGACCACGCTAAGGCCGACTACCGGTTCTCCGGTGCTCAGCGAGGTGCCTACGCAGCCCCTGAGTACCGATGACACTACATTACCGATGTCTTCAGTACCCGAGGTCGCAGGCTCCTCGGTCCCCCTTCCTACTGCAGATACCGACGCCACTCTTGGCGGGGAAACTCAGAATTTAGACAGGCCTGCCATTTCTCAAGGTGTCTTTAGGCCTTCCTCCTTCTCTATTAAAGCTTTCACTAAATCCAAAGCAGCCATGAAAACCAAAAAACAGGGTCCTCAGACCCCATGCCTAAAAAGCAGATGCTTAAAATGGCTGAGGATTTGATTACTCTTATCAGGGGTTCTCAACCCCCCTCTGACAAAAGGCCCAGATTAGAGGAAGACTACCCTTCCTCAGATCAAGCTTCTATTACCTCAGAACATTCTGAGGACCAGGATTATGCCTATTCTCCTTTCAAAGACTCTGATGCAGAGGAGTCTATTCCCTCGGTCTCCCCCCCTGAGGACTACTCTTTTGGGGAAACCCTGCATACATTGAGGGAACACTTTCACTGGGAAGGCCAGGATTACTCAGATTCCAAGAAAAGGCTCAGGGTTCTTCTGCTTCCCCAGCATAGGCCCCTGGCTATCCCTCCTGTTTTAGACATTTTGGATGATGTGTACACAGAAGCCAGCCTTAATCCAGATTCTTTGCCTCCAGCTCCTGTTAAACCAGACAGGTATTACCGGGTTCCTGATTCTCACCAGTTCCTATATAAAAGCCATACTGCTGACCCAGAAACTATTTCACAGGGTCCCAAGGGAATTAAGGCCTCTACTGCCAAAAACCCATTACCTTCAGAGAGAGATTCCAGAGCTTTAGAAAGGTGGGGGAAAAAGGTGTACACCTCGGCCACTTTAACCATGAGGGCATTAAACTGTCAGTTCCATATGTTAAAGTATCAACAGATTTTGTTATCTCAGTTGAAAAGCAAAATAACACAACCAGAACAACCAGATTTAAAAGAGTTGCAGGATTTGTTGCATGGTGCAAAGCAAGTGGGTAAGCATACCTTGCAGTGTGGTTTTGATGCTTTAGAGGCCTCATGTAGAGCTGCTGTTACCGGGTCTGTTATACGTAGGCATGCTTGGCTCAAAGAGCAAACCGTACCAGATCATGTCAAAGCTAAATTATTAGATGCACCTCTTCAAAAAGATGTATTGTTTGGTGTTAAAGCTGAGGAGGTACTAAAGAAAATGGAGGAAAAAGCGAAATCAATGCAAACAGTGAAAGATTTCACGCAGGTTCAACCTCCACGTTTCAGTAGAAACTGACGCCCAAGGGGTAGAGGGCAACCTCAAGGATCTTTCAGAGCCAGACAGTGGCAAGCACCAACCCCAAGAGGTGGAGAAGATAGATCACAGTCATTTAGAAAACAGACACAATGACCTGCACCTGCCAAGCAAAGCTTTAATGGCAGCACCTTTGGGCGGAAAACTGGCATTATTCTCGAAAAATTGGCATATTGTTACAAAAGACAAATGGATTCTGGACATTATAGACAGAGGCTACATGTTCCACTTTCACACCCTTCCAAAAATGAGAGGCATGCCGAACCTGCCACAAAATCAAAAGACAGAGGCACAAAAACAAATTTCAGCTCTCATGGACATGAAAGCGATTCAAGAGGTACCTGCAAAAGAACAAGGTCAAGGGTTTTATTCCAGGCTATTCCTGGTACCAAGGAAAGACAAAGATTGGAGACCTATTTTAGACCTATCCATCCTAAACACATATCTACAGGTGCCAAAATTCAAGATGCTCACATTACAGCAGCTTCTTCCCATGCTGGGCAAGGAGTCTTGGCTGGTAACATTGGACCTCAAGGAGGCATATCTGCATGTCCCTATCAGACAAGATTGCAGAAGATACCTCAGATTTCTTGCAGGTTCAATCCATTACCAATTCTCTGCATTGCCCTTTGGCTTATCTACTGTGCCCAGAGTGTTTACGAAATGCCTGGCATCAGTAATCGCCTTCTGCAGACTACAAGGAATACAAATCTACCCATATCTGGATGACTGCCTGATCCAAGCAGACAGCAAGGACATACTACTGCAGCACCTGGCGTTTGTAATAAAACTGTTGAACTTCCTGGGATACACAGTCAACAAAAAGAAATCAAAACTAATACCCACTCAACAAATAATTTTCCTGGGTGCCAGCTTGAATACAACCACCCAGATGGCCTACCTCACTCCAGACAAACAAGGGCAACTGTCTCAATACTTCAGCAAAATGGCAACTTTCACCAGGCTAACTGCAAGGAAAGTCCTGCAGGCTCTGGGATTCATGGCATCTTGCATCCTACTAATCCCATGTGCAAAGCTGCATATGAGGAAACTTCAATGGTACCTAAAAAACTTATGGTCTCAACACAGCCACAGCTTGGAAACAATTATACCACTCATTCCATGCCTTCAAAAGGAATTTTTGTGGTGGGCTCAAGCTTGCCAAAGAAACACAGGTCTCCCTTTCTGTGTACCTCAAGCAACTCAAATCATCACAACAGATGCCTCTGACTACGCCTGGGGAGCACATATGACAGATCAATGCATTCAGGGAAAATGGTCCCAAAAAGAGAAGCACCTACACATCAACCAAAAGGAAATGCTAGCCGTGCAAAATGCTATTATGACCTTCAAAGACCTACTGCATCCAGGCCAGCTATTGATAAGGACAGACAACACCACAGTGATGTGGTACATAAACAGGGAGGAACTCATTCATACCCCCTGTGCAGGCAAGCCATGACCCTATGGAACACAGCACTGAAATTGCAAATTCAACTACAGGCACAATTCCTGCCAGGGAAGGAAAACACACTGGCAGACAACCTAAGCAGAAATATGACAGATCCACACGAATGGAAGTTGCATCCTCAAGTTTTCACAAAGATAACTCAGGCATGGGGACAGCCAGACATGGATCTCTTCGCTACCCACAGAAATTACCAGTTGAAAAAAATTTGTTCAAGGACCTATCATCCACAGGCCTGGAAAGTGGACGCACTTTATTTCAATTGGACAACATTGACAGTCTACTCCTTCCGCCTCTTCCTCTGCTGCCCAAAGTTCTATTAAAAGCCAGAGCAGAGAGGCCGAAAATGATTCTCATTGCTCCAGACTGGCCAAGACAACACTGGTATCCACTCCTGAAGAGCCTGACACACTCCCCCACCATGGATCCTACCTCTAGTCCCTCTTCTGTTGTCCCAGCACAACTACAAAACCCTTCACAGCCAGCTCAAAACCCTAAATCTAGCTGCATGGAGAATTCCTTGATTTCCCAACAGACTCTCCTCTCCAAGGAGGTGCAGGATGTCATCTTGGAGGCCAGAAGACCTTCTACTAGAAAAGCCTACTCCGCCAAATGGAAACGATTTTGTGCCTGGAATCAAGAAAAGGACCAGAATCCTTGGGTAATAAATATACCTCAAATTTTACAGTACCTAGCTGAGATGTTAAACAGTGGACTTTCCTTCTCCTCCATCAAGATCCACGCTTCAGCCATTTCTGCACAATACAACACAGATCCTCCTTTATTCTCTCATCCTCTCTTAAGGCAGTTCCTCAGAGGGGCAAAGAATATAAAACCCCCAAGGAAACCACCAGTCCCTGCTTGGGACCTCAACTTCGTATTGGAAAAGCTGACCCTTCCTCCCTTCGAGCCAGCTTCTTCAACAGAACTACAATACTTGTCATGGAAAACAGCCTTTCTTCTGGCTATCACCTCAGCACGCAGGGTTTCAGAGCTACAGGCCCTCATGGCTGTGCAACCATTCATCATTTTCCATCAGGACAGAGTTTCCTTACGAACCAACCCTACCTTTATGCCAGAGGTAGTATCCAGTGTAGCTTTGAATCAGACTATCTATTTACCTACCTTTTATCCTAATCCACAAAACAAAGGGGAAAGACTACTACATTCCTTGGACATTCACAGACAACTTTGTTACTATTTGGACAGGACAAAGCCATTCAGGAAATCCGAGCAACTCTTTGTGTCCTATGCTACAGGTGCTCATGGAAAGGCTATTTCCAAACAGACAATTTCAAAATGGATAGCCCACTGCATATGCTTTTGTTACTCATTTCATGGAAAAACTGTGCCTGCATGCATCAGATCCCACTCCACCAGGGCCACAGCTACCTCTGCAGCCTTCCTCAGGGGGGTCCCTACCAAGGACATTTTGGAAGCAGCCACTTGGAGTTCAGTCCACACTTTCTCCAAGCACTATCACCTTCCACTATACTCTAAATCTAGAGCGGGTTTTGCCACAGCAGTCTTGCAGGGCATCCTCGCTCCTCCTACTTCCACTTAGTGCCTACCACCCCTACTTAGCTTTGGGATTCTTCCCATCTGTAATGACTGCAGCTGTATGCACGATGAACATAGTACAGTTTTGTACCTACCATAAATGTAGATGTTCGAGTGCTCAAACAGCTGCAGTCCAGGTTACCCCCCTCCATCCCTTCTTAGGACAGGCCTTATGACAAACACCTTATCATACAACCTATTTGGGGTATTCTCTTATGGTGTATTTGCTTGCAACTACTGTTTTTTGATTATTCTATATTGCATGTTTGCATAAATTTATGTTTTGCCTTCCTTCTGGGGGCACCTGACATCTGGGGCAAGAAAAACTGAAGAAAATGGCGTTGGCTGCCTCTTTTATACCCCTGCTGCACTGACGTCAGGGAAGAAGCGACGACAACCAACGCCGGACCTAGACTTTGGAATTCGGCCGACCGAGGACCCGCCTGACAGCAGGATAACCCATCTGTAATGACTGCAGCTGTATGAGCACTCGAACATCTACATTTATGGTAGTTACAAAACTGTACTTTCCCGGGATTGCTAGGACTCCCGGACTGTCTTCCTCAGTTAGATCTATTTTGGTAGCCGCTCATAAGTCTTCAACCAGAAAGGTTTATCGCAGCAAGTAGAAAAGTTTTTCTTTCTGGGCCTCTCAGAGAGGTTTAGACCCTTTCACTGTTCCTATTTCTGCTATTCTTGATTTTCTAGCTGACATTTTCCAGCACGGAGCTAGTTCTTCTGTCAAAGTTCAGTTGGCTGCCATTTCCCATTTTCATGTGGGCGAGAATTCTGCATCCTTAGCATCTTCCAGACTGTGTAAAGCTTTTATCAAAGGCACCTTTTTGTTACGCCCCCCCAGTCAAAGATCCTGTTCCCCCATGGGGCCTTACTATGGTTCTCCAAGCTCTGGTCGCTCCACCTTTCATGCCTGCCGCAACTGCAGATCTAAAATTTTTATCCTGGAGGACAGCCTTTCTGGTGGCTATTACCTCTGCTAGAAGGGTTTCTGAATTACAGTACTTGTCCATCAAATTTCCATACATGATTTTTCATAAAGACAGAGTTTCCCTTTGTACCAATCCATCCTTTCTTCCTAAGGTGGCATCACCAGTCAATATCAACCAGACACTAAATTTGCCTGTGTTTTTTCTTAATTTTACCAAGATGGAATACAAACTCCACATGTTGGATGTTCATAGACAGTTATGATTCTATTTACACAGGACAAAACATTTCCGTAAATCTGATCAAATTGTTAGGTTTCCCCAAAAAGGGCTTATAGAATGAAACGATCTCCAAGGTCACTATAGCTAGATGGATTTCTTCATGCATCCTGCAGGTCTATAAGGACAGAGGCATGTCTCCTCCAGGTCAAGTAAATGCTCATTCCACTAGGTCTATGGCTACGTCTGCAGCTTTTTGGTCTAGAGTGTCTTTGGATGATATTTGTTCTGCAGCTACCTGGTCCTCATCTCATACATTTATTTCTTATTACAAATTGTATTTGACTTCCAGAAGGAGAGCATGCTTTGGTTCTTCGGTGCTTTGGAATATCTTTCCATGAGGGCCTCCCAGGAATTTAGTAGCTGGGGAATCTGTCCCACAGGTTGAAGATCAAATGAAGTAAACTACTTCAGATAAAGAAGTTATGTACTCACCATAACGTTCCATCTGAGTAGTTGTACTTAATTTGTCTTCAGCCATCCCTCCCTCCTTCCCCTGGACCTTGGCACATGATCACCCTACGGGCTGCAGTATAGGTCACAAATATATTATCAGGTCGGGTTCTCAGTATAAGTTCAGGAAACTCGATCTGGGGATGGAAGGCAGTGGAGGTGTGTTATGGGTAAGGGGAGGAGTCTGGAGCTCGGAGCTGATGCTAATAATAGTTATCGGCTCGGATCCGTTTTCCCACAGGTTGAAGACAAATGAAGTACAACTACTCAGATGGAATGTTATGGTGGGTACATAACTTCTTTTTTTCTGTATTACCCTTTGGGTTATCCACAGCTGTTAGAGCATTCACAAAGAGACTAGCCCCTAGAATAGCCCTTTGCAGATTTTGGAGCATTCTCATATGTCTGGCTTATCTTTCCAGAATCATTTCCTTGAGGTAAGGAGTAAAGTAGCAAAAAATGAACGAAATCCAGTGACAAGGCTGAAGTAAAGTCCTTTAATAAAACCACAAAATAGCAGGTAAAAATAAGTGAGCACTTTCGCACAAAGTGCTTCTTCAGACAAACATTTCACATAACAAGACCACATTATGTACAGTTTAAAACAATCAATTTAGCCTATCAAATGAAGGCAGTAATTATCTTGGTAAATTATATATAATTTAAAACAATCAATCCTAACCTAAGACTAACGGGATGTTTTATGAAAGGATTAGGGAACACACTTATGCAATTTGGAAAGGTGATTTTACCAATGCCTTGGCAAAACATGTATTTGAGTCTGACTTAACACATAGTTTTGGTTTCAAGGTTGTAGAAGTTATATTTGAGGATTCACGTGGGGGGGGGGGGGGCGACCTCAGGAATTTTACTGAGGAGAGAGAGAGTTGCATTGGATTTTATAGCTTTTTGCTGACAAGAAAACTGGACTCAATGACCAGGTTTCTTTAAAATGCTGAAGTCCAAGGATTTACCTAGGTAATTACTGCCTTCATTTGATAGGCTAATTGATTATTTTAAATTTTATATAATGTGGTCTTGTTATGTGAAATGTTTGTCTGAAGATGCACTTTGTGCAAAAGCACTCACCTTTTTTACCTGCTATTTTGTGGTTTTATTAAAGGACATCACTTCAGCCTTGTCACTGGGATTTCATTCATTTTTTGCTACTTTGTTCTGTTGTTTGTGAAGGCTTCCCAGTCAAGCTCATTGGAGGTTTGTTTTTACTTCTTGCGGTAAGGAGTTTTAACATGGATTTTCGCCTTCCTCGCCAGTCTGGGGTTACAGGGATATATATTGAAAGCCCCTCAGTGAGGAAGTTGAACATCTACTGTTAAGTTTTTACACAAATGTACTTTCTAGGCCATTCAACAATACAGCTGTGTGTCTGAAGAAGTTCACAGCTCTCCCACCTTGTTCTTGTGCTCTTTTTAACGACTGGTTTAAGACAGTTCCAGGCTATTCAATAACAAAGCAAGTGTCTGAAGCATCCCCCCATGTTTTCTAGTTGTCTTAAAGCCAGTGTATTTCTTGTCTACCTATTACATTAATTTAACCAAATAATTCCCTCCCTCTCCTCTTTCATTGGCTGTAAGCACAAGAGTATCTTTTTGTGAATTCATGCATTCTCATTAAACTATTTATGTATTTCCCTCCCACTGTAGTCTGTTGATTGAGAATACTAAGTGGCTGCCAAGCCAATATGAGTCTGTTTTAATTTTTTTAAACTTTGTGGCTATATTGTGTGCTCTTACTGTAAATTTGTCTTTGGCAGGTGTCTTATCTGCTCATTCTAGTGAGCACTAGAACAGTGATGGTGTGTCACCTGTGATACGTGTATCAAAGGTGACACAGCACGACGTTTTGGGTGACACACTAGCGTTCACCAACACCCAAATTACTAAAAAAAATGAATGAAAATAAATACAAGAATATGTGATCTTGCACTTATTTATTAAAACTCTGCAACAAAAAACTCATTGATGTTAATCAAATCAAATACAATGTGTTCCATATTTTTTCAGTTCAATTCAAAATTACAATTAAAAGTAGGGTAATTTTTTGGTGCAGTTTTAAGCCCAATTATCAGTGCACATATTGATTTCTCTCTTGTAAGTCACTGATTTTTCTTTTACTTTTTTAATACATAGCAGCACACGATTGAACTGTATTTTTTAAATAAATTAATATGTATAGAATTGTTTCTCTTTTGTGTGTGGGGGGGTGGGGTGACACGCCAGCGGAGTCAAGCTAGGCATTTTCCGAATTTTTTTACATGCCAAGCCCAAAAGGTTCACCACCACTGCACTAGAACATTAAACTGGGGAGCTCCTCCCCTTTGACTGCTAAAGCTCGAAATATCCTCTGTTTCATATCTTCATACCTGCTTACTGCACACTGCAATACATATTTCTTGTAAAATTTGCAACATCTGGGGCAAGATTGCCAATCATTGGTGAGCCTTCTGTATAAGTGGAGTATTCTACCATAAGTGCATAACCCTCTACTGACTTACCTTACTTATCTAAATACCTAAGCACTGGACAAGATGGAAAGCTCAGCCTGCTAGTTTCACCTCTTTTGCCAGCCTTTTAGCAGTAGATCTCCTATGACAGTGTACAAACTGCCTTGTGCTTACAGACAAACTTACAGTCAACACTAGTAATTCCATTTCTTAGAGGTGTAAATACCTAAGTAATCTGTAGGCTTCCCTCTCACCAAAAACTCACACTGTGAGTGTCATACACCTCCAGCACAATCCTTCACTAATTACTTTGTCTTGCATCTTATGCCAAGGCTTTAAAATAATCACTCCCAGTGCCTCCTAGAAGTACAATTAAATCTCAGCAAAAATCAGGCCACTCATCGACCTCATCCATACCTGTCATAAAGAGCAACCATGAGCAAAAACACTCCATATCTAATACTTTGAGCCACAGCAACAATAGAAGTCGTTTTAGTGATAGTTGACTACATTGCCAGGCACACACTAACTTGTCACTCTCAAAGCTGGACAAGGACAGGGTTACAGTGAGTTGCTTTTCAGACACCAGCATTTCTGATGTTACAGATATGACTAGGTGACTGGTAATGGTGCATTGCGGAGGTGAATGATTTGAGGCGTAAAACCCTGAGGGACATGCAGAGAGACTTCGCAGAACTTTCCATGCATGTTGTAAATGCAGGTAAAAAACTTACCCCAGTGGACTCCTCCTTTCACCTTGAGTGATGCATACATGCAAAGAAAAAATAAAGTGACTTCAGTAATTGGTTAAATAGCTGATGTCATACCAGGAGAAGGGAAGCAAAAACAGGTAGCCTTCAGACCATCACAAAGCTGTATAAACACTTAAATAAATCCACAAAAAGCACCACAACTTTTGATACTAGCTCTTCAAATAATTTTTAATTATCTAGAGGGGAAGATGTAATTTTACCAACAGAAATTGCAGAACACAAATGTTCAAGAGCTGACTCACATCCAGGGTTAAAAGCTAGGACTAGCCAGTTCAAAAAATGAAGGAGAATAAGTTGTAATTAAATTATGTATGTAAATTTATTTGTGTGTTGATATTTTCTTTAGTACTTACACTGTAATGTGCTTCTTAAAATCATTTAACTTATTAGATATGTATTTCCGGCTTGTTTTTAAGATGTTCTCCTGTCAAGGCTGTTTTGTCAGAGTGATAATTTGCACAGTTGATTTAGTGAATAGTATTTAAATGATTGTTTTATCCACACTTATTCATTGATGAAGAGCTAGTCCCAAAAGCTCTCACATTTATGTAGATTGTTGGTCATCTGGAGTCTATTTTTATTTTCCTGTTCCACTGGCGACTTCACTTATTTCTTTCATTCTTGTCTGCTATTCCAGGAGGAACCAGCATGAGACAAGCTGCTCAACAGCCAAGCTAGATTTCCAAAGGATGGCCTGCACTTCTTTTTCCAAGGCTTCCACATACTGGCCAAAGCCTTTGCTGCCTCCCCAGTATCTTTATTAGGTAGAGTCCAGTTGATGGACATTCCAATACAATTAACATGTCAATCTTAAAGTCCAGTCACGTTAAGATGGCTTTTCTAAACAATAATTTGCTTGATCTTGAGACATTCCTGCATTTGGAAGACATCCATGCTAGGTTTAAATTTTAAAGAGAACATTCCCATATACAAAGGTTTTGTGCCTTTCATGCCCTCAGACTCTGTGGTAACTGTAGTGTGGTCTCTGTATTAGTCAGGGAAAATATTACCTCCAGTCAGATCCCTAAGGACCCACAAACTAAACTTGTTGAACTACAGATCACCCTAGATAGGAATAATTATCAACTAATAGCTTGGTACAAAACACCTTCTTTGTCCCCTGATTAAGCAGCTAAGATTTCTAAGTATTCAAAATGATCTTTCTGTTAACAAAATCTTCAGTATTTTGAATGATGTTAACTACCGTTCAGTAAACCAGGATGCCAGTACCTCAAGTGTCGGGTATGACAAAAAATTCATAGACAATAAAAAAATCTCCTGAGCAGTTGATAAGTAAATGTGCTAATGGAAGCTGGATTCTTGATTTAATTCTTACAAATTAAGCTGTGCCTTGCACTGTTCTTCTGGTATTGATATTTCATTCCCCAGTGAATTGTGACCACTGAAGATGCATCATGAGGGACGGTAATGGCAAATATGACCTTCTCCTTTAAACTCAATAAATGAACCCTACAACAAACTCCACTGAAATTAACGACTACAGTTGTGCCAACTTCAACCTTTGCTATTATGAAATATCAAAAGTCACTTATGACTAGCCTTTCCTTTATCTTGATACAGCAGAAAGCTTCATTAAGGAATTCTACACCCATTCAGAACAATATTTGGAGCTGCACTCCTTAACAAAACCAAATATAACTGTAAATTCAAAAACAAACCACCCTGGTAGTCAACTGTCATAAATAAACTATACAACAAAAGAAAGAAATTCTGTGAATTACTTAGTAAGATCAAAGCTCCACTTCTCAAGGATATCAAAAGCATTACAAAAAACTAACGAATAATATCAGGCCCACTAAAGGGGCCCATGAACTTAGGCTGCCTTCTGGAGCTAAAGATAATTATAAGTCCTTTAGCTGTGTTAGAAAACTAAAGAAACTGTACTGTACTTTGTTGTGAACTTATTCATTATGAGACCTCATTTTCTGACCCAGTGGTCATCCATTCTAATGTGAAAAGAGTAGCTGTGTGTCATCAACATCTAGATATGTTCCTATAGCTCTGTTTCCTGATGCTAAGCAACTTTTTTTTTGGTTGTCTTGCGCAGGGTAGAACACATGAATCCATTACTAGGCTATATATTTTGTGGTTGTCTCTTTATATTAACGTTTCTTATAATGAAATAGAAACCTCTTCCTGGTCCTGTTCATCTTCATTCTGCCAAAAGGGTAGTAACATCCACCACTTGATTCAAGGTGGTGTCTGTATAGAAAACCTGCACTGCAGCTTTCTGGGCCAGACTGTTTATATCTGTCAGATGTTAGTGCTTGGACAGTCATTTCAGGACTAGAACCAGCATTAGTAAGGCTGTCTCTTAGAGGGCCTACTGGCATGAGTCTGTCATCCTTCCTTGCGTAACTACTAGGGAATTCTAAATAAATACTCAATACTAGATGGCTGGGGTTGCTTTTTGTTTTGTAGAAACTGACTGTAATGCGAAACCTTAAAACGCACCGCTACAAGCAGCCATAGTTTTTCCCCTCCAGAAGAATATCTGGTATTTTGTGGGCTTTTTGTTAGGTTTCCAGTCTTCCTTGTCAGATCTCTTGCCTGGCAAGAAAAAACGGACTGGAAACCAGACAGATTTTTCCATGGGGTGCTTCCTTGTTGACAGTAGAGGTGTTCGTGTTTGTATGTGTCTGTGTGTGGCTATGAGTTCTCTCCAGGTTAAGATGCTTGTGAATTGTACCAGCCACATCTGCTTGGAGAGGATATAGCCTAGTAAGTAACAATGCATGCGTTTAGCTCAAACAGGGAACTTACGAGATGGTAATAATGTATGTGAAGCATTAGAATAAATTAATGTATGATTCCCTGAGTTGCATTTTTCAAGCAGTCTTTTAAATAATGAAAGCTAGAGTTGCAGCTGAAACTGTGAAAAACAGCTAATGTTCATTATATTGATGAGTACTGCAATATCCTTGGCTGTATGGTTTTATCCTGCCAAGGATGTAACAGCTGACCAGTTTCCAAAACTTCAGGGACCCTTCCAAGTGCTCAAAAGGTTAGGCAGCTCAAACTGGGCAGATCAAAATCAGAGGTTTGAGCATCAAGTCCTTCAAAGCTTTCCTGATATTGGAAAGTGCACTCCTTTTCACGCTTTTAAGGAACAGTGGTCTGACTGTGCTGTTCCTCTGCTGGGCACATAAGTTCCCATGGGGGAAAAAACTTGCACATAAATAAAGTGTATTTTCTTGCCTCGGAAAGTTATTTTTTAATTTTAGGAGTTTGTGTCTTGAAGGACTTCCACAAGACTTGACTGTACTTTTAAATGGGGAAGCATTTTTTTTCTATGGACAGATTGTGTTTATTTTACTTTTGTGGGCTAGCAAAGTGTGTTAAAGTGCCTTTTACTATGATTTTGTGAAAAAAGTGACTTTTAAAACTTTAAAATTTGACCTGCTTGTGCTGCTTGTTTTCCCCGGGAAAGAGGCACCATTTTACTTCGACCATGGAACAAACTACTGGTGCCACCATTTGCCCTTTCAGTCACAAAAAGAGAAAGCTAAGCAAACAATCTTTGCCATCACAGCAGGCTAGCAATTTACCTCTGCCACAGCTGGGTAGAAATGCTGTGGCCAAAGCTGCTTCCTCAGACCACTCGTCTTTTACCTTGGATCCCTCTGATGTAGCACATACAGCACTTATGGACTTGAGGGGTTAGCTATGTCATCTGTGGCTCTTGGGGTCCCGTCAGTGGACAAGGGAGAGACACACTTGTTGGTACTGGGAGAGGGAAGACTTCCCTGTTTAGTAAGAATATTGTGCCCATCACTGTGGAAGCTCTTTCTGCCATTAACACTGTTGGCCCCATATTCTGTATCATAAAGAAACAAAACTAAACGTATCTATTCCTCCTCAAATTTCCGTAGTCAAGAGTAGTTTACTAGATTTGGCTCAGTGCTTAATTCAGATGAGACTATTGATCCTTTTTGTAAGGTGTTTTCTGGTGAAAGAAAGAGGAATGCCTCTTTTCCTGAAGAAATTCAAGTTTCTGAATATGGACATACAGATGAAAGGACAGATGCAGGGGTTTCTTCTTGGATTTCTGATTCAGACTCCGAAAACAGTGCGGTATCTGATTCACCCTTTTTGGGGGGGGCTCTTTCTCTGAGCCCTTTTCCAGAATGCACCAGTGTTTTCAGTAGGAAAACATGGAGGTTTCTCATTCCCTCAGAAAATACTTTGAGCTGATACAGATGGAATTTTCAGAATCTTCACACATTCTTCCAGTGCTATCAGCTTTTGGGTAAGTGTGTGTCTGTGCCTAGAATTTTCCCGTCAGCTTCCTGCCTCTGAAAAGGCAGATAGATTGTGTAAAGCTCCTCAGTCTTTTAAGTTTTTATACACTCATCCCAAACCTTACTGAGCAGTTATAGTTGTAGTTAATTCTAATGCCATTAAACATGTATTCTAATCCTACACTTTCTGACAAGGATGGGGAAATAATTGGTAAGTATGGGAAAAAGTGTATGCTTCTGAAACTTTGGTTTTCAGAATTTTGATTTGTAAGGCTCACATGTTAAAGTTTATTCTAATTGTAAAAATAAGAAGTCTGTGGTTTCTTCATGTGAGGAAAAGTCTACTTTAAATGGTTTAATTTCTTCCATTTTGTAGGTCACGGCTCATTGTTTAAAGCATGTGTATGACTCTGTTGGTGCTTCTTCCAGTGCTATTTTGATGAGGTTTGGTAGGCTGGGTTCAAAGAACCTTCCAGATGATGTGAAAAATGAGATTTTAAAATTCTTTTCTGGATATATAGTGTTTGGTCCCTCTGTTGCAGAGGTTGTCAAAAAGTGTTATCAGAGGAGTAAACTGATACAGGGAGTCTCTTTAAGATTGTTCAGCCCTCCTTTTCCAATTTGTCTAAGGGATTTTCTAACTCATCTAGTTTTGCAAGAAACAAAATAAGCCATTTCAACAAAATGCTGGCAAACAGGTGTTTAAGAGGAAATAGCAAGGGGTTCCAAAAAGAATACAGGACCCCCCTCCCCAACAAAAGGACAGTCCAACAAGTCACAATTACTGTTTAAAGGACCTTGTCTTCCTACACTGGTGCTCTTTTTTTTCCTTCCAGAAAGCCTAAATCTCCACTTTTTGGCAGCAGATAGTTTCAGACAGATGGGTTTTGACGATCACTCATCAAGGTTACAGGTAATAGTGGGAGGAAATTCCTCTTTTCCAGGTGTAATTCCTCATTCACCAGATAAGACTTCTCTATTTCTCCACATCCGTCAACACATGTTTTAGGGACAGTCTGCCAGTTCCTCCCTCCTGTGCGGAGAAAGGTTTTTATTTAGGGTTGTTTTTAGTGCCAAAGAGACCAGTTCTGGATCTTTTTTTTTTCCTAAACCAATTTGTCATAGTGCCCGAGTTTAAAATGCTGTCACTTCACAATCTGCTTACCCCTTCTTCCTCTTTTAAGTTGCCTGGTAAAACTAGACTTAAAAGATGCTTGTCATCACAATCATATTCATCCATGGTTATTTGTTCTGGTTTTTGAGTGTCTAGATCACATTAACAGTTCTCTGCCTTACCCTTTGTACTGTCCACTGCACCAAGAGTGTTCACAAAGTGTCTAGCTCCAGTTATAGCTCATTGCAGGCTGTGGGGTATCCACATTTTTCAATATTTAGATGACTTTCTTTTCTTTGCAGAGTCTTTTTCAAAGTGTCAGGAATCTCTTTCTTGGGTGAGAGAACTCCTTCTTCATTCTTTCACACAGGATTGTGTTCCTGGGATGTCAGCTAGACACCTCAGTTTAAAGACTATTTTCTTCCACAAGAAAAAAGTAGATTTTTATCTTGATCTGTTTCTAAGGTTTGCCACTCAGGCTTTGGTCACTACAAGTACAAGGGGATACCTCAGGATTTTGTGTCTCATGACATCAGTGATTCTCATGCTACTCGTAGCAAGACTCAACATGAGAAAGATACATTGGTATTCAAAATCTTTGTTTCCAGCATCAATACCTGTTATCTCTTCAAATCTCATGCCGTGATTTGTCAGAAGAGAAGTCCTTTGGTGGGGACAACAGATCACCTTAAATCCAGGGTCTCCCCTTCTCCCTCCCTGATCCAAAGCAGTCGGTCACCACAGATTCTTTGGACTTTGCTTGTGGTGCAGTTTCAGGAGGGATAAGAATGCAGGGGATGTGATACATCAAGGACAGAGGCAAATACATGGATATTACAGAGATGATTGCCCTGATTAAGACACTCAACTTTCTTGGTCCCTAGGACCTCCTCAAGTGGTTACAGAAAATACTAGAGCCATTTGATGCATTAACAAGCAAGGGATAGCCAGGTCACACCCTTGTTAGCTTGTGATCCTCGCAGCACAGTCTCACTCTACAGGCATCCTACATTCCATCAGAGCAAAATTGTGTGGCAGACAAGCAGAGCAGCACCAGGACAAACTCCTCCGAATAGAAACAAGATCAGAGGGTCTTCCAAGATTTCATCCATCTGTGGAGAGTTCCTCAAATAGACCTTGTTGTTCCTAGAGAAGACAATTAACAAGATATTATTCCAAGACTTCATGCAAGGAGGCCTGGAGACAGTTGTCTTTTCTTTCCCTTGGACAGGAATGTTATGTATGCTTTTCCACCAATATTCAGTGCATTTCTGAATATTCAGAAGGAATCCCCCAATTCCATTGTGGTGACACCCTTCTGGCCCAGGCAACCATTTTTCTCCCTTTTGGAAATAGCCAGGAGCAATTGCCACAAGTTTCCTCACAGACTGGATCTACTCAACAAAAACAAGGTGTGTGTTTTACACCCCAACATCAAGCAGCTTAATTTGACTGGATGATAGGGTCATAATTCCTTTTGGGCATCTGTTTGCTGAGGACTTGCAGCAAGTACTAATGGATGCAAGAAAGCCCGCTACTAAAAATGTATATTAATAAATGGAAAAGGTTTTCCAGTTGGAGCCAACAACATAACCAGCACCCATTCGGAGATAGTTGTTCTCTGGTTCTACAATATTTGCGAGTTACTTTCTTATGCCTCTGTCAAGGTTCATTTATCAGTAATTTTCAGCATTTCTGCCCATGGATGATCATCTTTCAATACAGCCTCATGTCAAAATGTTCTTGAAAGGGGTTTTGCATTAGAGGCTTCCAAGAAAACCAGTATGCCCTTCTTGGGGGGTCTTAATTTTTGTGTTAGAGAAGCTAACACTTGCTCAACTTGAACCAGATAATCTGGCTAAGTTGAGGTTCTTAACATGGAAAACAGTTTTACTGATTGAGGTGCAGGCTCTTATGTTGAGTGAACCCTATCTCATTTTCCTTATGAACAGGGTTTCTTTGAGAACTAATGCTTCTTTCATGTATAAAGTGGTCTCTGAGTTTATTTTAAGCCAAACTATCCATCTCCATGTTTTCTTTCCTAAACCTAAAAAGGATACTCCTTATCGTGGATGTCCACAAACAACTCTGGTACTATCTTGACAGGACTAAGTCTTTCAGATCTATAGATCAATTGTTCATTCTTATAAAGGTAAGAAAAAGGGACATCCTGTGCCAAACAGACCATTTCCAAATGGTTGTCTAAGGCTATTACCTTTTGTTATACTTGCCGTAACAACAGTATTCCAGGCAGGGTCAGGGCCCACTCTGACAGCACCTTGGCTTCATCTGTGGCTTTCTGGAAAGGGTTGGATTCTATAAGTATTTTTGAAGCTACTGCTTCATCCTCTGTACATACAAAGCACTGTAATCTTGATTCCTTTTGTAGGTTGAGATCAGGCTTTGCTACAACCATTCTCCAGGGGCTATTGGACCCTTCTTCCACATCCTAAATGTAAATCTCTAATTTAATCTACCCATATAGCTAAGGTTACTGCAGCAGTGATCAGTATGATGAGCATAGTACACTTTTGTAAGTAAAACGTACCATAAGAGTGATGTTCGAATGTTCACTGCTGTAGACCCTCCCCCCTCTCTTCCTCCTCCATTCCCCTTTTTTGGTGTGTTTTGTATGCTTTTTTTTTCCTTTTTTCCTTAGCATTGTTCTCTCAGGGCTAGGCCTCCCTCTTTTTGCTGTCAGGAAAGCTGTGAGGGGCTTTACTCCAAAACTTGTACTTTATTCATCTCAACTCAAGCTGCCTGACAATGTGGGCATGTAGAAGGTACCCTGAAGCTTTGGAAACTGGATGACTGTTGTACCCTTGGCAGAATATAACTCATATAGCTAAGGCTGCTGCAGCAGTGGTCATTCAAACAACTACTGTTATGGTAAGTTTTACTTACACAATCGTACTATGTTTATCGTCTTGCATTCCATCAGAGCAGAACATAGGCAAACAACTTCAGCAGATAAAGGAAAGATTTCCATGAGAGAAAGGTTCACCCAGGAATTTTCAAAATATTATCCATCTTGGAAGAACTCATCCAAAAATTTTCAAGAGATTATCCAGCTTGGAAGACCTCCCCAGATAGATCTGCTTACCTCCACTCACAACAGAAAGTTAAATTCTACTTCAGGCCCCCTTCCATGAAGACCTGGAAACTGATGCCTTTTTTCCCCATGGGTGGAAATCCTCCATGAAATTCACCCTTTCTTCTGATAACTAGAGTTCTTTTAAACTTCCCAATGGACTCTCCAGGAATGATTCTGGTAACTCTGTTTTGGTCCAGGCAACACTGGTTCTCCTGTCTCATGAAAATGACCAAGGGCAATGACCACAATCGTCCTCACAGAATGGATCTTCACACACAGGACAAGGGATCACTGATCCACCCCAACGCTTGGATGATAGAATTTTGATCATTCTTGGGCACCTTTTTCCTGAGGACATGCAGCAGGTATTAAAGTAGTGTACAAAACCTGCCACCTGAAAATACTGCTATTCAAATGGAAGAGATTTTCTAGTTGGTGCTATAAAAAGAACCAAGACCTATTCAAGTAAGAAGCCCTTCTGGTTCTCCAATGTCTGTGTAAATTGCTCATATCAGCCCTTTCCTACTTGTGTATTAAAATTAATCTTGCGGCCATTACTGCTGCTTATTTGCCTTTAGATACCCTTTCTTCCTTATTTTCTTGAAACAGTTTTTGAAAGAGGTTTTACATATCTGTCCAGCTCATAAGCAGGTGGATCCTCCTTGGGATCTCAAATATTTCTTTGAAAAACTCACTTCATCGCCATTTGAAGTAACTGATCAAGCCGATTTAAACTTTTTGACATATAAAACCGTTTTACTCACTGCTCTGAGTTAAGTTAGGCGAGTATCATTTTGGTGTGTATTTTTCTTCTAGATGTAAAACTTTTTATTCTGTAAGGATCATTTTACCTCCTGTCCCTCTTTCTCCTAGCACAAGAATAATTTACTTTTTTGTAGCCTGATCAGGTTGCTTCCATTTCGCAGCCATCCTTGTATAGAGAGAAAATAAATATCTGAATTTTAATGCCTATATAGCTGTCTTTATATCAGCACTCACGTACAGTGCACAACAGAGGCACTCAAATGTTTTCATATGCTGGCAAGACATCCAGTCCTTGGCCTCACAGTATGTCCCATATAGCTATATTCTACTACAACAGTAATTTATTTGAACATCTGCTGTTATGATAAATTTACTTTCATAGCTGTACTTTCTCCATAGTTGGATAACTTACTGTATGTAACAGTATTATCTTGGAAGGGTGGGCCAGAAGAGGAACATACATTTTTTCTGCTCAGATAAACAAGAGTCCCTGGTGGTCGTACCATCTTTTAGTGGTTTGGTTGACCTACTTTATTTTGTTCTGCCAACAACAGTCTTTTGAATAATGGTTTCAGAGACCATTGCATCAGGAAAATGGCAGTTGCTAGGGCTTACTAAAGGCGGGTGTATATTACATTATCGAACTATTAAAAGTTCGAATGTCATATGGTTGACACCATATGATCGAACTCTTAAAAGTTCGAACGTTTCAATGGAGATCTCCACGCAGTGCAGAATGTGGAGGTTTCCCTTTCCTGCACTGTAGTGCGATCTTGGAGTTGGTATATTTAAAGAGCAGGGGGTGCAGGGGGGGCTTGTCCCCCTGCTTAAAATGGTCAGGTAGTTTTTTCAGTTTATTTATTTATTTTTTTTAGCTTTTCGAACTTTTAAAAGTTCTATCATATGGCTTCGACCATATGTTCGAACTTTTAAAAATTTGATAACGTAATATACACCCCTTAAGACTGTATATAACTGTATGTGACTGTACACAGCTACCACAGCCATCTCTGTACAGTTTCTCAAAGTAGTGGATTCTGGGATTTCATATTTTAGAGGCACAGTTTAACTAGAAAGGACACACAGAGCATTTTGTTTTACATCTCTTCCTTGGTCTTGTCTCACCTTAGTTATTGTTCATGACTCTCAAACGTATGAGTTCACTGCATATGCACATTGGTTAATTGTTTTGTTTTTTTTTTCCAAGAGTGCCATGTGCATTAGTTTCCTTTCTCCCCATCACTTCATCTTACTGTGGATGCTCTGAAATAATTTTTGACATCCTTGAGTTTATAGGTTCATAGGAGGTTACTAGGCTAATGGCCGTATGGCCTTTACAAGCCTAGCCAAAAAAAAGTACCCTTATTGACCATATTTAGATGGTCGTTGTTAGCAGAGAGATTCTGTGATCAGCACTGACTGCCCCTGTCCACAAGGGACGTAGGCGCCACCCCCAGATGAATTTACAGTCACCCATCCAGTTGTCAAGGTTGCACTTGAATAGGGTCATTGAGGACCTCTGTTTCACACGGAGTGGGAGCTTATTCCAGAGTGCTGGGAGATGTATCTGCCTCTCCAGCGTGTTCTCTTAATGTCACAGGCTAGATTGAGGTGCTGGAGTGAGTTATTCTTGTCCCATTTGATTTGCAGATGTGCAACAATTCCATTAGGGCAGGGTCCGAGACTGCTCTGTAGGCCAGGCACACGTCACCTCTCAGCAGCCTGTATGATGCAGAGTACAGTTATAGGGCTTTCAGTCTTTCCATGTATGTCATGTTTTGGAGGCCCTGAAGTCTCTTGGTAAGAAACCTCTGTGGTCTTTCCAGTTGCTGCAGGTGTCTGGTGAAGGTACATACAAAAGGGGGCATTGTACTCAATTAGTGGTCTGATAAGGGTAGAGTACAGTGGACCTGTAACCTCCCTCGTCTTGGATGTAGTGCTGTTATTTATGAGATGCACAGTGTACAATGCTTTTCTTACCACTACAGACACACGGTGATCAAAGTTTAGATTGCTGTCAATGTTCCTAAGTCTCGGACCACTGAGTTTAAGCTTAGAGGGGTACTATCTATATCGTAATTAGCAGGGCCTGCTATTTGCCAAAAGGGATAATAAAGGCATTTTTTGTGCTTAGTTTTAGTCAGCGAGTTTGGCACCAATCATTTGTCTGTATTAGCCCTTTCTGTAATATGTTAACATCATTGGGGAACTCTATGATTGCACCCAGTTTACTGTCATCTGCAGACTTGATAAGCCACAGGCCATCTACCTTCACCTGGACTTCAGGGAAATAGATTCCAAACAGTAGAGGGCCCAGTACAGATCCTTGTGGTACCCCACTGATAACTGGTGGAGCTGGATTCCCCAGCTTTGATGTGTTCGTTCCGTTGGTGAGCCAGTTAGCTACCCATGTAGTAATATATGGGATAATGCCCAGCTGGGAGAGTTTCTCTATGATACCTGAATGGGGGATTGTGTCATGCCTTGGCTAAATCAAGCTAGGCGGTATATACTGTTTTGCCTTCATCCAGGGATTTGGTGACATTCTCAAAGAAGTCCTACAGGTTTAATAAGCAAGATCTACCTTTGATCTTATGGATAAGGTCCATGATGATTTTTTCCATGCCCTTTCAGATGAGGCTGGTTAGGCTTATGCGGCGATGGTTCCCAGGGTCAGTTAATGGACCCACTTTACGCAAGGAGATTACTGTTGCTGTTCTCTGCTCTGCTGGAACAAAGGCAGTTCTAAGGCTACGGTTAGAGAGTGACAAGTGGTTCTGCTAGATCTTGTTTTAGATTGTTTAGTAAGCAGCCTGGGACAGTATCTGGTCCCATAGAGGCTGTGCTTTTGGTCTTGTAGAATGGGGGTGAATTTATTGCCAAATCTGTCAGCTAGCAGGTTGGCAATTTCCTGAGGTTCAGTGTGAGTGGTACCATTAACTATAAGTTGGACACATAGCTGGGCATTCCCTCTTAGATTTCAGACATAGCTAAAGTATGCCTTATGATTGTCTTTTAGCTAGGGATGCTAATTTAGACTCCTATGTAGCCTTAGAGAACTTAACAAGATGGCCGATTTGCGTGCTCAAGCTGTGGAGGATATTCTTACTCTGAGTTACTTCCCTCCTGCTCTTATCAGTTTCTCTCTTTTGTTGTATAACTTATAATACTTGCAGTCCACCAGGGTGGCTTGTTTTTTCGTGAAGACCTGGTTTTGTTCCTGTTAGGTACAACCATGTCAGTGCATTTGTTTAAGTGGCTATATAGGGCAGTTGTGTTTTCCTCTGCATAGGAGACATTATTGTCTATGTTGGCAGGAGCTTTGAAACTTTTTATACCATCGCCTAATAGGCAATAGTTTGCTTTTTAGAAAATTTTCAGTTTTTTTTTCCCCAGTCTGTGGTGGTGTCAGGTTTGATTTTTACTTCAAACGAGACAGATTTATGATCTCACCTTACCAGCATGGGCAACACACGGGGTAGTGCACTGATCCCCCATGTTGGTTAGCACTAGGTCCAGAACATTTTGGCATTTTGTGGGGGTGTGGACCAACTGTTCCAGGGCATTTGAATTAACAAACTCTAGGAACCTCATAGCGATCATATTTGTGCTCATGTATGTCACCCAGTCGATGGAAAGATAGTTGAAATCTTCCATGACTAAGCTGTTGGGCTGTTTGGTGAGTGACTCCAGTAAGTTTAGGTAGGCAGTGTGTTTTTCTTGGTTCATGTTGGGGACCTATAGCTAGTAATGATGTGGTAAGGTATTTTATCTATAGTTAATGGACATGGGGTAGTTTGAGAGAGTTGCACTGTTTGACCAGTCTCGAAGTGTAATTGAATTTAATGAAGATGGATTCACCTCCACCTTTGGTTCTTTCACACTTATTTTGTGGTTTGAATGTGTGAAAAGCATTGTAGCCTTGTACGGCCGGGGTGCTGTCAGTGTCCTTGAACCAAGTCTGTGTGACTGCACAAACATCAGCATCTTCCAAGGTGAGTAGTGCTTCCAGTGAGTGCAGTTTATAAGCTCCTAGCACAGAGCAGCATGCCCTTGAGTTTGTCTTTAGTGGATTTCTCTATATGGGAATTTTTTTGTTTGGACATTGCCTAAAAAAGGCACTATGGAGAGGCAAGTGTCTTTGCCAGTATCTGAAAGTCTTGAGGAGACAGGTGAAGGCCATCTATGGCAAAGCAGCATGGACTGTCAATTCATGTTTTCCCAGACAGACAGATACTGGATCCCATGGAGTGACAGCAGAAGCTAAGCTAATTATTGAAAACATTCATTTTTTGTCTGTATTGTGGCATGATCCTTAGTGAAGGTAGAATGCTGCTTAGGGCTACGGATGTACTTGCCTGGGACACATAATCTGAGAGTTCGGTCCTGTCTTCATGTAGTCTGAAGTCATTCATACCAACATGTACTATAACAGAGTCTTAACAGTAAATTGTTGCTGAGAGACTTGAGTGAATGTGTGATTTGACGGATCCTGGCATCTGACAGGCAGCTGACTATAACCTTCTCTTTGTTCAGCCTAGTGAGGGAGACGATCTGTGTGTCTCACCTTTGAGTCACCTGTAACCAGAACATCTGGTTTTGAGGTGTTTTGCCTAAGGGGCTTAATTATTTAACCAAAACATCTGGTTTTGAGGTGTTTTGCCTAAGGGGCTTAATTGTTGAGACACTATGTGTCTTAGTGGTGGAAGATTCTGTTCATGTACCAGTATGTGTATGTCTGCGCTTGGGAGGTCTCTGGTCTTTTGGTAGGCTCTTAGTAAGTACCTCTGCATATGTGGGTTTGTGTGCCATGAACTTCTGTTGTGTGAGAGGGAAGGTGCCTGTTGTATGACTTTGTTGTTACGTGATAGGACTGATTCTAATTTCATGGTATAGTTACATCTCTCACATACTGTATTTGTTTGCTTTAGGAGCAAGTGGTTGTCAGTATACATGAAGTAATTACTACATTGCCTCAGGATGCCTATGTCAATCAGGTTGGCTGGAAAAATGGTGGGAAACTGTCTGTCCATTACGGCAGGTATATATTATTGTGACTAGTGGGGATAGGCTTGATGGATCAGGATTTGTTTTCCCTGAGACTAACAAGGGTGGAAGACTGCATCAGTGCCTCAGAATGTGCAGTTGAGCTGCTCACTGGTAGCAATGCGAGACTGTGTTGCACACAGAGAGGCAGTTGAGCTAAGGAGGGTTCTCTAGCAGATATCAAAGGAAAATTGTTATTTCTAAGCATTTGCACTAAACCCCATTGAGCGGTGCGCAGCTATGCGCAAATGCTGTACTTAAATACTAGTGAAGTTAAACAGTTTTAACACAAACTAGCCAATGGGAGAGGCCAAAACTGAGCCTTATTCCAACAATCCCCAACTCAGATGGGTCCTGGGCTGCACACTTCTGCCACAAGGGTGCAGGAGGGCCTTCTTTAATGTAGGATGACTGGTTTTAGTGCTCAGTTTATGCCAAACAGCCTGGGTTCAGGAGATCTGATTCTAGCCTATGCTATGAAATACAGAAGTACTACGATTTTAAAGTGCAGAAAAAAAAACGTCAAAGTAGCAACACCACCAAAAATGAAACGGCAGTTAAGCAAAATATAGTTTAAAAAAGTGCAATGCAGGCTTAAAATATCCTATTGTTGTTGTTGATCACCATGGATTTTATAATTTATTTTGTTCTTGCAGGTGGTGCCTGGTCATAGGGGAAAGTTGAGAAGTTGGAGTTGTTTAGGGAACGAACGTCCTGTAATTTAGGTTTGGATTTGGGGTATCCCCTCTTCCCACATGTGAGAGGCTTCAGTGGTTTTAAAGAGACAGGCAAAACAAGTAGAGTTATAAGTTTGGATACGGGTATCCCCTCTTGCCACCTGTGGGACTAAAGTAGTTTTAAAGAGACAGGCAAAATAAGGAGAGTCATAAATGTGAACCTACTGCAGACGCTTTTATCTAAAAAAATTAGGTGATGAGGAGAATGTGCATCTCGTAAAACCTGACCATATCATTTTGTGCTGCTGAGGGAGGAGACTTTGTTAGGGCCTGGGTAGTAAGTTGGAAAGATATTTTAGGTTATGAATCTTATATTCCTAATGTTTGCACTTAAAATTAATTTATGATTGATGTAACAGCATTTGTGTAGTGAACATTCACTCATCCTGTTCAAAAAGGACTGTGAGAAATAGAGTAGGTTTATGTACTGCCTGAGAATTGCCTAGAGGGACACTGGCTAATCCATCACTCCGGCTTTGATGAATAGGCTTTTCCGTTGTTGCTGAGGTTTGTTGACCTCATGTAGTTGCGTTAGTTGGAGGATGCCACAGATACAACTCCTTGACCTGAATGTTTTTGAGAGGGCTCTGCCTCTTACATGAAAGATATTTAATGGGAAGTCCATTCATTGCATCAGTCTTGAACAGTCATGTTTCAGCAAGCTGGTCTTCAAAATTATGAATTGCATGTAGGAACCAGAGAGTAAGCAATTTAGGAGCTGCAAAAACGTAGTAAGATTCTGTAACTTGACAGTCCACATTTTACATTTTTACCAATGGATTGTGCATAATGTCTGATGTTAAGTTGTCTCATTCACCTTCATTCTTGCTGGTTGGGTTCGGAGCCGACCTTCGGCACCGACTCTGCCATTTCCTAAAGCTCAAGAGCTACTTACTGGCTCGAGGCCTCCATATATCCCACAATGCCTGGCACTAGACCCCCAGATCTTGTTTGCCGCTTCAGCTACGAGGTTGCGCTTTACTGGCTTAGGTCGCATTCATCTTTTGTAATATTAGTAGTTAAACTTTTAGTGTATATTTTTCAAGTTTTCTTTTTTTTTTTGTTAAATCAGAGTAGTACTGTCGATTAGTCTTCGTTTTCCCTGTGTTTTTCTACCTTTAGGAAACTTGTTTTTACTTAGAGAGTTTCTCCCCTCCCCCCCATCTCCCTAAGTAGGCCGTTTAAGTTAGAGGCTATCCCCTTCCCTTTTAAATTGTTCCAGTAGGAAGTAGTGTTTAGCCTTTGTAGTCTAAGTCATAGTATCTTAGCTTTGTTAGTTTTGTTTCCTTTAAATTTTTGTGTGAAGGTGTGGGACTAGTGTGTGTGTGAGTGTGTGTTTTTCTTTGCACTAGTCTAACATTTATCCATCGGTATTCCTTTTCTCTTTATCATGTCAAAGGATACCAAGGTATCAGGGTTCAAAAAGTGTGACTCGTGCTGTCAGAAAATGTCTCTGACAGACGGCCACACTTTTTGTGTTTATTGTTTGGGTGCCCTACACCTGCAGGACTCTTGCTCGGTATGTCATGCCTTTAGTCCGAGAGTCCTGCAGGAGCATAGGAATAAGTTAATTCTCAGGGGGTTACTTAAACCTGAGGGATCTCTGGCGAAGTCTCAGCCAGGGAAAACCCCTAAGCCCACCAAGCCATCTGCTCCCAGTACAGAGCCATCGCCAGGTGGAGCGTCTCCTTCAATTTCGGTTCCAGCCGGAGCCAAAGTATCAAAATCTCTCTTGGCTCTGACCTTGGCGTCGGAGCCGTCAGGGAGCCGTAAGCGATCCAGGTCACCATCCCTAGAGTCGATTCGCTCGGCTCCGGGATCGCCTTTGCTACAGTCTGAAAGGAGTCATTGATCCCACTCTTCTCGGTCCTCGAGGCTATCCGATCATGACTTGGAAAGAGTGGTTAGTAGACTCCTCAAATCACAGGCCCTGGCTAAAATGTTAGCTACCCCTCCTCATCAGGTTGTGGCTGTTCCTGTTTCTGAAGTAGTTCCTCCTCCGACTCCTCCTTTCAGTTCGGAGCCTGAGCTTGTTGGGGCTCAGATCCTGGAAACGGTGCTGATGCTTCCCCTTTTGGCTCCTTCGTCGGCTCCGATTTCTTCAATGGTGCTGTCTTTGGAGGGATCTGGGCACCGAGACTACCTCGTCGGCTCCGAGGGGGCGAGTGGCATCGGACCCTTGTCTGACCCCGTTCTCCCTCTGAGCCTTGGCGCAGGTGAGCTCTGCTCCTACATCGGCCTCAGAGCCATCCCTTTCGGTGCCGGAGAGGATTCCTGTTTCTTCGGAATGGGGGCCCTCTTCTCTGCCGGACAGGGGCGCCTTTGAGGTCATGAGGAGCGTGCTGACTTCTGAGTTTGCACCTTGATCAGCCCCTTCAGCTCCTCCCCCCGGGGTGCCTGCTTCGGTCTCTGCCCCTCCTCCAGACCCCAAGCGAGGGGATCAAATGCTCCAGGTCATCCCACTGGGTGTATCTTCCTCTTCCAAGGCCTCCCCTGAGATTTCAGAGGAGCCCCCTCGAAAGAGGAAATGTAAGAGGAAACATGTTGACTCCCCAGAGTCTGTTACGTCAGATACTGACTAGGAGGATTTGGAAGGGTCCCCAAGATCCCCCTCTGAAGATGTCTCTTTCTCAGACATCCTTGAGATCCTTAAGCAGAGAGGGAACTAGTCTGCCCTTAACCCTTCTGAGGACGAGTCGGTATACTTGAATGCGTTTGGTTCTCACCCCTCCACCTTCTGGGTGTCTCCGCATTTCGATCCATTAATGGAAGTGGTGGCTCGAAAGGCGTGGTCAGCTCCGGACACACTGGAACCAACCCCCCGCAGGCCCACTAAGTTTATTACGGCCCCTCAAGATAAACAGTTTTTTGACAAAGGGTGTCCCTGTTGATGCCATGGTGGTAACAGCTGCCACAAAAAAGGAGTTAGCTGACACTTCTGTACCTGTCCATCCCCCTAATAAAGAGTCTAGGATGATGGATAGATACGGGAAGTGGATGTTTTCCTCAGCGACCTTCTCCATGCAGTCGCTGAACTATTTGTGCCACTTCATCCGTCTTCAGAGGGATCTCCTTAAAGAGCTGGGAGATACCCTGCAAGATCCATCAGCTGCGGGGGATCAAGACAAGATAAACTCCCAGCTGGCGACTCTTAATTCTGTCGTTAACTCCTCCATGCAGCTCATTTTGTATGTGGCTGATGGAGCGAGTAGAGCCGCAGGCACAGGAGTGGCTTTGAGAAGACATGCCTGGATTCGGTTATGTAACTTCGCTGATCCCTTCAAGGCGTCTTTCACCAACACCCCCTTTGATGGTTCGGCTCTGTTTGGACCTCAGGTAAAAGATACACTTACCAGGTGTGAGCAGGAAGGCAAGACTCTCTCTGCCGTGGGAGTTTGTTTTTCCACTCCCTCTAGACCATACCCTAAGGGTCAGAAGAGTGGAAAGATGTGGTTCCAGAAACCCCAGGGAGCTGTGCCTGACACATGTGGCGAGTTTCCCTCCAGAGGCAGAGGAGGGAACAACAATAGACACCACCCGCGGTGCAGAAGGGGGTCCACAGAATCAGGGCAGCAGGGAATCTTTCTCTGACAAGCACTTCCAGCACCCCTGAGGGGCTGCCCGGCTGTCTGCCTTCAGAGGCAGTCAGGGGAAGGTTGTCTCTGTACCCAGAAGCCTGGCATCTCATCACTCGAGACAAATGGGTACAGTCTATCATATCCGGAGGTTACAAAATCCTGTTTGTCCACACCCCCTTAAAATCAAACAACCCCATCCCAGATGTTCCACCCAATCTACGGGAACAGGCAGTACAAGAAATCTCAAGACTGCTAAAAAAACGGGCCATCCAACAAGTCCCAGCAGACCAGCAAGGATCCGGAATTTACTCAAAGTTCTTTTTGGTACCAAAAAAGACGGGACTGGAGACCCATTTCGGATCTCAGCAAACTAAACATGTCTGTTCAAAGAACGAAGTTCCGGATGGTCACGCTTCAGTCCATTCTACCCTTTTTGGGTCAGGACAATTGGATGTGCTTCACAGATCTTCAGGATGCGTACTACCACATCAAAATGGACAGGCGTTCCAGAAGGTTTGTCCACTTCCGGCTGGGAGCCAGTCATTACCAGTTCAGAGCCCTGCCCTTTGGTCTCACCACAGCCCCCAGGGTGTTCACCAAATGCATGGCAGTGGTTACCGCTCACCTGAGACGGCAAGGGTTCCAGGTGTTTCCATATCTAGACGACTGGCTTCTTACTGCTACCACCAGACATCAATTGCTGAGAGCCAGGGATTATACCATCCAAACATGCTCCAACCTAGGTATCTCAATAAACTTCGAAAAGTCTGCATTGTCGCCTTGTCAGTCTTTAACCTTTATAGGCGCAAGATTAAATACGAAAGATCTGTCCGCAAGATTTCCAGTAGACAGAGTGACAGACATTCGTCGACATGTACAGGTATTATTAGGATGCAGAAAGATTCAGGCCAGGTTCATCCTAAAAACCTTGGGTCTCATGGCAGCAGCGATCTTATTAGTTCCCCTACTCGTTTTCACATGAGGATTCTCCAGTGGATGCTTTTCACCCAGTGGTCCTTTCAACAACTTCCCTTGTCTCACGAAATAATAATCACACAGTCATGCAAAGACCAATTGACTTGGTGGATGGTCTCTCAATCAGTACCCCAGGGCAGACCATTTGTCCTTCCTCCTCCAGTTGCCACGGTGACCACGGATGCCTTCCTGATCGGGTGTGGGGGGGGGGCATTTTCAGGGCAGGACTGTCCAAAACCCCACGAGTACCACTTGCACATAAACGTCTTGGAGATGAGGGCGGTGCTTTTAGCGTTGCAAGCTCTTCAGAACTCTCTACCCACTGGGACCATTGCAATTCAGACAGACAATATGTCTGTAGTGTGGTACATCAACAAGCAGGGCGGAACCAAGTCATATCCCTTATGTCGAGAAGCACTCAGACTATGGCAGTGGGCGATCTCCTCTCAACGGTTTCTGACAGCAATGCACATCCCTGGGAAGTCCAGCGTCATAGCGGACAGGCTAAGCAGAGCTATTCTCATGCCTCATGAGTGGTCTCTCAACCGGACAGTAGCAGACAAAATCTTCTGCAAATGGGGTCAGCCTTGCTGCAACCTTTTCGCAACTCCTCTCAACAGCAAGTGCGACAGTTTCTTCACTCTCTTCCCTCTTCCCGGACACTCCCCCAGAGACACTCTAGCTCACGATTGGCCCCAGGAACTACTGTATGCATTCCCACCCTTTCCACTAATTCCCAAACTAATTCAGAAAGCTACCATGCTGGGTTGCAGGATGATCCTCATTGCCCCCTACTGGCCTCGACAGATCTGGTTTCCATTCCTGCATTGTCACCTTCTAGAGCAGCCTTGGAATCTGGACGCAGTTCCGGACCTCCTGGTCCATCAGTCGGGCAGGCTGCATCCATCTCTTCAGTCTCTCAACCTCACTGCTTGGTTGCTCCACTTCCAACCTTAGCCAGGCTTCCCAGTATTTCCAATTCAATGCGTGAGATTATCCTTTCTTCGCGCAAACCTACAACCAGGAAAACTTATGCTAGTAAGTGGAAACGTTTCTCTTTCTGGGCAGAGGCTAGAAATATAGATCCCTTCACAGCCCCTGTCCATAACGTTCTGGACTTTTTAGCAGAGCTTTTTCAAACAGGCTCCTCTTCGGCCACCATTAGAGTTCAATTAGCGGCAATCTCTAATTTCCATATGGGCCTGTCAGAAACCAGCATCATGTCCCTTAAGCTTTGCAAAGCCTTTCTGAAAGGAACAATCTTGCTCAGGCCTCCAGTGAGAGATCCCCCGCCTCCATGGGACTTAAATTTGATCCTAGCTTCCTTGATACTGCCTCCCTTTGAACCGGCAGCTTCCTGTTCCTTGAAATTGCGTACTTGGAAAACCCTTTTTTTGGTGGCCATTACTTCAGCGAGGAGAGTTTCTGAACTTCAAGCCCTTTGTTTTCGTCCTCCTTACCTAGTTTTCCATAAGGATAGAGTTTCACTCAGGACTAATCCTTCGTTACTTCCTAAGGTCCCCTCCAAAAATAATTTGAATCAATCCATCGATCTGCCAGTCTTTTTTCCAAATTATTCCAACAAAGCTAAACACAAATTACACCAGTTTGGACGTTCATAGGCAATTGCGTTTCTATTTGCATAGGACTGAGCAAATAAGGAAATCAGACCAACTCTTCCTGTCCTATGTGGAGGGGTAAGCAGGGTCGACCAGTGTCTGAAGTAACCTTATCCAGGTGGTTGTCCTCTATTATTACCCTTGTTTATCAGTTGAGGAATAAAGAACTCCCTGCTAAACCTAAAGGCCACTCTACTAGGGCTTTAGCTACATTGGTAGCTTTTCAATCAAGACTACCTATGGAAGCCATTTGTGCGGCGGTCACATGGGCCACCCCTCATACCTTCATTTCACATTATAAATTGGATCTGACCTCTAGGAGCAGAGCTGATTTTGGTTCCACTGTGCTCAAGAGTCTGTTCCGATGAGCCACCCAGGACTAAGGTGCTAGGGACGCTGTCACAACCAGCAAGAATGAAGGCGAGCGAGACAACTTAACATTAAGAAGTTATGTACCTACCATAACGTTCCATGTTAGTTGTCTTCTTCTCGCCTTCTTTCTTGCGTCCCACATTCCATCCCCCTAGCCTAGATGGACCGAGAAGAGTCCTCCTGCGAGTCTTGTCATTGGCTGAGTCTTTACCGATTTATGTCCTCTACCCTTTTCTTCAGCCCTGTAGCTGAAGTCTTGGTATTGGGACAGTTGTCCTCTTGTATTATTATGGTGCTAGGTCTTCCAAACGAGATCTGGGGGTCTAGCGCCAGGCATTGTGGGATATAGGGAGGCCTCAAGCCAGTAAGTAGCTCTCGAGCTTTAGAAAATGGCCGAGTCGGAGCTGAAGAAAGAAGGCGAGAAGAAGACAACTAACATGGAACATTATGGTAGGTACATAACTTCTTATTATCACATAAGCTCTTTTCTCCCTTTTACAGCTGATAATGGTACAATGCATCTCTGGGACTGGAGAACCGGCTACAATTTCCAGCGAATTCATGCAGCTGTACAGCCTGGCTCCTTGGACAGTGAATCTGGTATCTTTGCATGTACATTTGACAAATCAGAGAGCAGAATGCTCACAGCAGAAGCAGATAAAACCATCAAAGTGTATAAAGAAGACGAGACAGCAGTTAGTATTTTTTTTTTTTACATTTGCATGAGGATGATGTGAAATGCCTTAGTCATGATTTAGTATTTTAAAAGGTGTAGCAATTTTGAATGTTATTTGAGAGTAAACCCTTTAGGCATAAGTGCCTCTTTTGCAGGAATGACTTGAGACCTCCTTCTGGTTAACTGATTTCCTCAGAGATTTATAGTTTACTAGTGGAAAAGAAAATCATCTAACCCAGGGTACAAAACAAAGCACATTAGCAGCTTGCAACTGTAAATCTGTGTGCTTAACTACAAGACATTTGCCTGGTTTCTCCTGTGCATTCATTTGTTGAGTTTCAAGTAACCATCTGATTTCAGAGGCTTTCTGCAGTGGGTAACATCCCCTTTTCAGCAAGAACACTTCCCCTGTCATCTCTTTGTCCAGAGGCATTCACATTTTAGCAAATGCCGTGGTACAATGTTTCGTTTTGAGCAATATTGTCCCCCCCCCCTCACCAGTTCTTTTGTGCCACTCACATGATTATCTCAGACCTAATGTCATGGTGGAAGAGTTTCTGCAGTATTCCTTTAGTCACTAAGTCATGAATTTGGACCTACATCTTAACTGTCTGTACTGTTTGGGAGTGGAGCATTGTGTCAGTATTGCATTAGATGCCAGGAGTAGAACCCAGACACCAGTGAATGTAGAAGAGAGAAGCTTCAGGAACTGACGTAACAGTTTAAAATTAATGTAGGTTGAAGTTGTCCAGCAGAAGTTTCCCCTTCCGATTTTTAGTGCTGGATCAGAGTGAGAGGGTGAAAAAATCTGAGAGGTCATTACAGGCAGACATCATTCACGTACTTGCCCAGCAAATACACTGTGAGATAACCTAATGTTCTGTGTATTTCATCAACTCCACATTTAATACTTGTTCAGTGATGGAAAGTGCCCAAGACTTGTACATCCCCAGCATCTACCTTGAGAGTTCATCCTAGGGTGTTAATACCACCTTTCCCATTGTCTCACGGTTAAACATTTGGAATAGGCTGACACTGAGTCCATTTCCATGGATCAGGTCATTTTCTTCTGTGTGCTCTCAATACTTAACACTTGGGGCCAAGGAGAATTTTTGCCAGCCCCCAACACACACAGACACACACAGACACGCACACACACCCTCTGTGTTCTTCAGTGTGGGAGTGCACCCTTGGGGAACATGAGTTGATGACAATACCAAGGTTTGCGTAGTTCTTTCTTTTCCAGGCACCAAAGTTTCTAAGTACTTCCCTGCATGCCAAACCCCCCCACTCCCATCACTTCACTCAATAAGTTTTGCAATTGTATTAACTTATTAACATCTTTTGCACTTCTTGGCACTTAGAGTTGCAGACTGGACAGTTTTCACCAGAGCAAATTTACTAAGAGTGTAGTTTTCAGAATGAAACAGTCAATTATATTAATTTACAAACCAGATATAAAGATGATTTTATTTTTATTTTGGGCAAACATTAAATGAAGAATAAACAGTTATTAGGATTATACCAGCAACTGTTAGTATCTGTCTAGCAGTAGAAGGTAGATCCCACCTATCAGTGTGACTTTTAAAAATGTAGATGTGATCTTCACTTTGCTGTAGAGCAGTTTTGCTGGTGTCACTCCAGTTTGAAATAGTTACAGATATATGATGTGTGTTTATTCACTGGGCAAATATAAATATCTGCCAAGTACATAAGGAAAGCTTGTGGTGGAATGCAGAAGCACAGGAAGTTATCAAAGGAAGGAGGAGTGCAGTAAGAAGTTAGAGATAGAAAAGATGGACCAAACTGACAAGGAATACAGGGTGGGTAATAGAGGTAAGACAGTATTGTCAATGGCAATGAATAAGGCATCAGAGCTTCTTCCTAATTCTAGAAAGTGACTCTGAAGATGGCACAAAGAAGCTGTCAGGTTGTAAGCCTAGAGCAGACAATGAGCAGATGCCAGTCGTAAGGAATGCCAACAGTAATCTGTTCACCAGTCCCAAGGACATCACAAGCAGAGGGAAGGAATACCTTAGGAAGCTTCCGATTGAAGAAACCCCACAGAAGCTGAGCTGCCACATTCACAACCTATGATGAAAGAGATAGAAGACACCCTATCAGTATATATTTCCATTAAGGAAAATGAAGTGAGTGTAAAGTGGCATGCTTAGACAAAGCCACAGTAGATAGGATCAATATGTTGGGTGATTTAGGAGACAAATGGCTGCCGAGGATGCTTATCTCATTATGGAGAGAGAGAGATGAATTCCAAATGACTTGAGAGTAACTATTCTACTGCCACTGTACAAGAACAAAGGGGATGTTCATTACTGTAGTCAGTATTAATGTATTAGATTCCTGTTACACTGCATGAATGAATTAGGGTGACTGAAAATGGGTACCCACAGAAGCAGTAAGTAGGATAGGAGGTGTAGTTTGGATTCACATCCGAGCGTGGTACAACCATCCCGATGTTAGCAGTGAAGTGGTGTTGAAGATGAGGAAAAGGGTTCATCCTAGTATGCCTAGCCATGGGGAAAGTATGTGACAGGGTCACAAGAAAGATGATTTAGGCAGTCTTGTAATGTTTTGAAGTTGCAGAAATGTTAGAATTACTTCAGCATAGTACAAAGACACAATGACTCAAGTATCAACATTGTTCAGACTCGTGGATGGGTTCCCAAAGAGTGTGGATGTGCATCAGGGTTCAGGTCGGAGCCCACTCCTGTTCATGCTTGTGATAGACTGTCAGGGGGCCAGATTAGCAAAGCTGCTGTATAAAGGCCGGAGCTTCAACAAATGATAAGGGACTGTAATGCAAAATCGGAGTTATATGTGATAGAACCAAGTGCAGACAAGATTGTGGTCATGACAACAAATGGGATAATCAGAAGAAATTGAATTAGAAGGAGAAAATGTTGGAAAAGAATAACAGCTTCTTGTCTGTGGCAGGTGTGGTTAAAGAGAGAGGAAATCTGAATGAAGAAGTCACAGCTGGAATCAGTTACTGCAGCCAACAGGCACAAAATGTCAGGGGTTGTGTATAACAGAAGACTCCCAAAGAAGAAGAAAAGTAACATATGAAAACAGTGGTACAACCAGTGCTTCAGCAGGGAAGAAAAACCTGGGCACTGAAAGCTGAGCAGCTGGGGAGGCTTGATGTGATGAAGTGATGAACAGTAGGATGCACATTGTGGGACAGACAAAGAAATGACATAATGGAAGCCAAAGAAGCCTTAGTTGCAGAATTGGTCAAGGAGAGCAGATTACCGTGGGGCAGTCACATGTGCAGAAAAGCAGATTTGAGAGAGAACGAAGAAGGCAAGAAGAGATGAGGCCATCCAACCAAGAGACTGATTGTATTAAAGAACACCTGAAATGGTTGGATATGACTGTCAAAGAATGTAGGAAAGTGGCTGTGAACTGAGAGAAGAGGCAACAGTTGACTCAACACCACAATCCCACATAAACATGGGGAAAAATGAGTTGATAACGATGGTAAATATCAGTATCTCCAAAGCAGCACTAGTCAGGCACCAGGTATCAGTGCAGTTTTTCTGGCAATATGTGTGCTTTCATTTGGATCAGTGAAGCACCATATACAATCCTTTTGTGTTGGGTTAATAATGGAAATATGAAAATGTAGCATGTATCCATAATTTTTTCATAAAAAATCATATTTTCTCACTTACTGATACCAGCATATTTGAGCCAAGAGCCAGTGTCATTTGCTCGGCTAGCCTATGAAATGCTATTACACTATCCTATTAAGTGGAGACTGAGATATTTGCATAAATGATATTCATGTATATATGCTTGTTTTATTGCTAAATACATACAGATGTTTGCAAAGTGATGGTAGCTTGACCCTAGCTATGAGTAAATTTGTGTAATGTAACCTTTTGTTTCATAGCATGAAGTACTATATAAACTCTACTTTGGTCAAGTTATTAACAGCAATATTAATTGGACATATGTACTCTGTTTTGAGCAGGAAACATTTTTGACCCATGTGGTGACTTGGCCAGTGATGTGCTACCTAATATTTATGTAAATGTGATACATATGCATATTCTTTTGCTAAACAAGTATAAATATGTGCAAAACAGTGGTAACTAGACACCAGCTGTCACTGAATTATGTAAACTTTCATTTGATACCATGAAGTACCATATATCCACTCCTTGTTTCTCTTACTAACATATCTGTATGGTATATGTTTATAATTTGTCATAACTATTTCATTGTCTCACTGGCCATCCTGCTTTTAAGGAGCCATTCCTAATCTGTGTGCTGACTGAACCTATGAAATTCAATTTCATGTGATGCAGTTATATTACTGTCATACCAGTTTAGAAATATTTGCAAAAATATTGTTATGCAAATATACATAAATCTTTCAGGTGAGACCTGGGTGGATGTAAAAGATCCCATGGTATTTATCAAAAGAATAGACATTTCCCAATGTCCTGGCCAGACTTCCCTGTAGTCATTGCTCACACCACCTTGAATCATCCCTGAAAAGAGGCCAGAAACATAGTAGGACTTGCTAGGTCAACAAAGTATACTTAAAATGAGTAAATGTATCAGTTTAAAAATGTAAATGTCTTTGAAAGTGAACAGTTTAGACGCTGAGTATTAGTGCAGAGCTTTTCTGATAATATGTAAGCTTTTGTTTGATACCATGAACAAGAAGTTGTTTATAAGGTACTACGAGTCACTAATTCACATATTATAACACCCCTTTCCTTTATTGTGCATCCCACATTGGTTGAGTCACATTTCTGAGCTTTGTACTAATTTAAGCTCTGCACATTCGGGTTTGTACTAATTTAAGCTGTACAGATTCAGATTACTCTACTTCTAACAATACTTCGTAACTGTGTGATACTTTAAAAATAAATTCAAGTAGTTTTTAGCAGACTGTGCTTCACACAGGTAACTGATCTCAGTTTTTCCCCAGTGAGCAATTTGACACTAAGTTTTGACAACAGTTATACACACAGTTATGAAAGTATGTTTATAGTTACATTTCTTACTTGCAGCATTGGTCATTCAACCATAAATAACCGTGCAACAGTATAACACTGCCCCTCCAAAACCCCAGTAAAGCAATTCAGAATGAATCAGTCTTGCCATGTTTGGAAACTTATTACGTCACAGCACTGCAGTGTCACAGAGAGAAAAACATTTTAGGATCTTTTATGTAGTATATTCCTGTTTAATGAATATAGTAAGAAGTTACAGTCACAGTATTTACCAAAGCTGTATGTGTACTTTGTATCACACTGTCTATTGCTGATGGGAAGACTCGAAAAGAGAGATCAAGTAATTTACAGCATATGGCCTCCCACAAATAGGTTCGTAGGCGTTTACTAGGCTAACGACCACAAGGGCCTTTTTAAGCCTAGCCATGGATCCCAAATCTCTGACAAGTTCTTATACCCTTGATAAGTGTAAGCATGGGCCTGGGAGATGAACCTTTTACAGGTTACCTGTGTCTATTAGAGACATAGGTGCCAAACCAGGGATGAATTTCCGGTTTACCATCCAGTCATCCAAGTTGCACTTGAATTGGGATGGGGAGGTACTCTGCTTCACATGGATGGGGAAGCCTGTTCAATAGACGGGGTAGTCTCTGGGATACATGCCTGTCTCTCCAGCAGGTCATATTTATATCACAGGCAAGGTTTAAGTCTTTAGAACAGGTAATTCTGGTACTGTTTGTTTTGTGGATATGCAGGATATCCATCGAAGTGGGGTTTGACAATGCCCTGTATGCCAGGTGTAGATCTCCCCACAAAAGCCTATAGGAGACCGAATACAGGGATAAGGCCTTGAGGCGGTCTGAATAGGACATTTTACTTAACGCCCTGTATTCTTTTAGTGAGGAACCTCTGTGGACATTCTAATTGTTGGATATGCCTGGTTAGGTACATATCAAAGGGGGCATTGTTCTCAATTATAAGTCTGAATGCCGAATACAGTGGAACAATGATTTCCTTGGACTTGGATGCCATACCTTTGTTTATAAGTTGCGCAACATAGAATGATTTCCTCACCACTGTAGACACGTGATGGTCAAAGGCTAGATTACTATCCATGTGTGTCCCTAAGTCCCTGACTACTAGGCCAACTCTAAGGGGTATGTTGTCAGTATGGTAGTTACCAGGGATGGATGACTTCCCAAAGGTTACTATTATGCATTTCTTGGCATTTAGTTTTAGTCCATGGCTCTCACAGCAGTCGTTTGTCTGTGTCAGCCCCTCCTGGAAAACATTTGTGTCAGTGTGAAATTCAGTGACAACTCCTAATTTGCAATCATCTGCAAATTTAGTTAGCCAGAGACCCCTAACATTGGCCTTGTCTTCTGAGAAGTAAATGCCAAAAAGGAGAGATCCAAGGACTGATCCCTGAGGGCCTCCACTTGTGACTGGCCTCTTTGTAGAGGTGGACTCCCCAATTCTAACTTCCTGGGTCCTGTCAGCCAGTTGGCTTTTCACCGGGTAACATACGGGTTTGTACCTAACCTCTTGAGTTTGTCAACAATGCCCAAGTGGTGTGTTTTGTCAAATGCCTTGGCCAGATCAAGGTAGGCAGTGTGAACAATTTTGCCCTCATCCATTGCTTTGGTGACCTTCTGAAAGAAGTCCAGCAGGTTGAATATGATGATCTGCCCTTAACAAAACCAAACTGGGTTGGGTCCAGTGTCTGGAGGTTTACTATATCTCTGTTGATCATCTCCATGATAATTCTTTCCATGGCTTTACATACAAGACTAGTGAGACTTATGGGGTCGGTAGTTTCCCGGGTCTGTAAATGGCCCACCTGTGTGCAGAGAGAGGACTGTTTCCTTTCTCCATTCATGAGACACAAAGCCTGTTTGGAGGCTATAGTTAAATAGTAATTCCAGAGGCCCTGATGTGTCATGTTTCATCCTATTTAGAAGGCATCCTGGGATATTGTCTTGGTCTTAGAGAGAGCATTAAGGACCTGTTCCCTAGTGATAGTAGGGAAGTTGTATTTGATGATATTTCCTGAGGGAAAGTTGAAGTGGAGAGGGGGATAAAGTTAGAGCTGAATTTATCAGCCACTATATTATACTATACAATTACTGCAAATACCCTCATTAATCCTTCAGCAATTTTACAGAAAATAAACAGTGCAGATATGAGCATCAAAAGAGTTTCTCAATAAGGAAACAAAACACAAAGCTTTTATAAAATAATTAGCCTATTCTATACAAAAGAGTAATAGAGCCACTTCTGAATTGTTTATCCACTAGAGATAGTGGAGCTAGCATAGCACTGCAGTGAGCTGATGCCCCTAAGGTAGCACATGGTGTTTACCAAAAAAACTAGAGTGGCAGCTGACAAGTCAAAAAGCTTAGTGTAGAGGATCTTGGAGTCTACACTTTCTAGGTATTTTTTTTTTTTTTGTTGTTGCTGTTAGTGAAAAGGGTGTATTAAGATGCAGTTCCTAGCAAGCACACAGGGATTATGAATGACTTTAGAATGATTTATTTGCAGATCCTAAGTTGGACACACACACAAATACCATTCTAGGCATTACTGAGTTAAGATTTGTATTACTAGTGTCCCTTAAGTGCCTTTTTTATAAGGACTCCAAAAGTCTGTATAGTATTCCCTATATAACGTGTACTGGGGCACATGAAATGCTATACACCATTTTCTCAGTTCAGCAGATGTCCACTGATCATGCAATTCAGTTTATTGAAAAGTTCACATATTTGGAAACTGCCATCCAAGGAAGTAGAATTTTGAGTGACCAAGTGAGCAACTGAGCTGACAGTGAAAAATGCAAATCAGACTTGTGCAGAGACAAGAATTTAGAATCTGATTGCATGGACTTCAGGTGTGGAGACTGCAAATGCAAAGGTGGGGAGTGATGAATAGCGTATACTCTAGCACATTGCAATATGTGCATCAATCACACAATTCATTGATGGAGGGAGAAAAGTTGGGGGGATGATAAATTTAACTGGATGAATGGCAGCTATGGAAAATTTTAAAATGTGTACTGTAGTGTTGTGTTGTGAACCACCATATCACTAGTGCTGGATAAGAACACCCATGTAAGTGGCACCAAACACTATACAAAATGTGAGCCACACACCTGTCAAACAAGAAGTACCAACAGGAAGGACATCATTATGTGGCAGGGGAAAATGTTTTCTTTGTGATGTAGATATTTCTGCCTTCTTCTTTAAACATTTTTTTCTTCTCACTAAAAGATCATCTGCATGTCATGAGCATATTTTTTTCATCCCTGAGTTCAGAGGGGAAGACCTAAAGAGGACAACTTATAGTATCACAGATGTTCATCGTGCATACAGCTGCAGTAATCACAGATGGGTTTTCAGCCGTCAGGCGGTCCCTCGGTCGGCCGAATTCCAAAGTCTTGGTCCGGCGTCGGTTGTCGCCGCCACTCTTCTGACGCCAGGAAGGCCAGAGTATATAAGACACAGCCGACGCCATGTTCTTCAGTCTTTTGCCGCTACGTGTGCCCAGAAGCAGTTCGCAAGTGCCGGGGGCCAGCTCCTGAATTACAAAAAATTGGAACCAAGTCTTTAAAGCTAAGTATTACCCTGCTGGGAAACTTTTCTTGCCTCAGACCGATGTCAGAAAAAGTTAATAATTGTATTTCTTGTGGGAAGCAAATACCGCATAAGGATTTCCATTCCCTTTGCATATCTTGTTTGGGCCCAGACCACAACGTCTCGGGCTGTCGCTTTTGCGCTACCTTCAATAAACGAAAGAGGTAGATACAGACGCACAAGGGGCAGAGGGCAAACTCAAGGATCATATAGAGGCAGACAATGGCAATCTCCAGCACCAAGAGGTGGTGAAGACCGTGCACAACAATACAGAAAGCAAACTCAATGACTCCCTCATCTCCATGCCAAGCAAGTCTCAGCTGGCAGCACCTTTGGGAGGGAAACTAGCATTATTTGCAAGCAATTGGCATATTGTCACAACAGACAAATGGATACTGGACATTATAAACAGAGGCTACAAATTTCAATTTCACACTCTTCCAAAAATGAGAGGCATGCCAGACCTGCCACAAAATCAAATGGCAGAGGCACAACTGCAAATTTCAAAGCTCCTGAACATGAGAGCTATTCAAAAACGTACCTACACACCAACAAGGTCAAGGTTTTTATTCAAGACTTTTTCTGGTGCCAAGAAAAGGAACCGACTGGAGACCCATTTTGGACTTATCCATCCTAAACACATTCCTACTGCATTCAAAATTCAAGATGCTCACATTACAGCAACTTCTTCCCATGCTGGGCAAGGAGTTTTGGCTGATAACATTGGACCTCAAGGAGGCATACCTGCATGTCCCAATCAGACAAAGCTGCAGAAGATACCTCAGATTTCTTGCAGGTTCAATCCACTATCAATTCTCTGCATTGCCCTTGGCTTATCTATCATGCCCAGAGTATTCACATAGTGCCTGGCATCAGTGATTGCTTACTGCAGACTTCAAGGGATACAAATTTACCCTTACCTGGACGACTGCCTGATCCAAGCAGACAGCAAACGCATACTTCTGGAACATCTGGCATATGTGACACGGTTACTGCTTTCTCTGGGATATACCATCAACAAGGAGAAATCAAGGCTAACACCATCTCAGAAAATAACCTTCCTGGGTGCCAGCTTGGACACAAACACCCAGATGGCATATCTTACGCCAGAAAAACAAGGGCAACTATCTCAGTACTTCGAAACACTAGCAAAAAGTACCAGGCTTACTGCAAGGAAAATCCTGCAGGCTCTGTGATTCATGGCATCTTGCATTCTTCTAATCCCATGTGCAAAGTTGCATATGAGGAAACTTCAATGGTACCTAAAAAATCTATGGTCTCAACACAGTCACAGTTTGGAAACAATTATACCAATAATTCCATGTTTGCAGAAGGAATTTCAATGGTGGGCCCAAGCATGTCAAGTAAACACAGGCCTTCCATTTTGCAAGCCTCAAGCAAAACAAGTCATAACCACAGACGCCAGATTACGCCTGGGGCATATGAAGGACAGGTGCATTCAGGGCAGATGGTCCTAAAAGGAAAAGCACCTTCACATCAATCAAAAAGAAATGCTAGCAGTAATAAATGCAATTACAGCTTTCAAGGACTTCCTGCATCCAGGACAATTACTGATAAGAACAGACAACACCACAGTAATGTGGTACATAAACAAACAAGGAGGAACACATTCATACCCCTTGTGCAGACTAGCCATGACTCTTTGGAACTTGGCTCTGGAAAGACAAATCGAACTTCAAGCACAGTACTTGCCAGGACTGGAAAACACACTGGCAGACACTCTAAGCAAAAGTATGACAGATCCACACGAATGGAAGTTACATCCTCAGGTGTTTACAGAGATAACCCAAGCGTGGGGGAGGCCAGACATAGATCTTTTTGCCTCCCACAGGAACCATCAACTGAAAAAGTTTTGTTCAAGGACCTTTCATCCAAAGGCCTGGAAAGTGGAATGTACTCATTCAGTTGGACAGCATGGACAGTTTATGCATTCCCACCTCTACCCCTTCTGCCCAAGGTGCTTTTGAAAGCAAGAACAGACAAACCGAGGATGATACTGATTGCTCCAGATTGGCCAAGGCAACACTGATATCCACTCCTGAGGAGCCTAACACATACTCCTCCCTGGTCCCTGCCTCTAATGCCTCTTCTACTGACTCAGAACAGCTACAAAACTCTTCACAGTCAGCTGAAAACACTCAACCTCGCTGCATGGAAACTTCCTTGACACCACAACAGTCCCTACTCTCCAAGGAGGTGCAGGATGTCATTTTGGAGGCCAGAAGACCATCTACTAGAAAAGCTTACTCCGCAAAATGGAAGCGGTGTTGCTGTTGGAATAAGAAAAGAGGCCAGGACCCTAGAAAATTGAACTTGCCTCAGGTTTTACAGTACCTAGCTGAACTGCTGAACAGTGGACTTTCATTTTCTTCCATAAAAATACATGCCTCAGCCATTTCTGCAGAATTCAACACGGATCCTCTTTTATTCTCTCATCCACTCTTACGACAGTTCCTCAGAGGGGCTAAGAATATAAGACCTCCAAGGAAGCAACCAATACCAGCCTGGGACCTTAATTACATACTAGAAAAATTAACATTGCCTCCCTTTGAACCAGCTGCCTCAACAGATCTGCAATATTTGTCCTGGAAAACAGCTTTCCTTCTGGCCATCACTTCAGCTCGTAGGGTTTCTGAACTACAGGCCCTCATGGCAGTGCAGCCCTTCCTCATCTTCCATCAGGACAGGGTTTCCCTTCATACCAACCCATCTTTTATGCCAAAAGTGGTATCCAGGGCAGCTTTAAATCAAGCCATACACCTGCCTACCTTTTATCCAAACCCTCAAAACAAAGGGGAGAGGCTGCTTCACTCTTTAGACATCCATAGGCAGCTACGTTATTATTTGGACAGAACAAAGTCCTTCAGGAAATCAGAACAACTTTTTGTGTCCTATGCCGTAGGGGCTCAAGGGAACCCAGTTACCAAACAGACCATTTCCAAGTGGATTGGCCACTGCATACGGTTTTGTTATTCCTATCATGGGAAATCTGTCCCTACTGGTATCAGATCTCACTCCACCAGGGCCACAGCCACCTCTACAGCCTTCCTCAGAGGTGTGCCTACTAAGGATATTTTGGAGGCAGCCACTTGGAGTTCTGTACATACCTTCACAAAACACTACCACCTGCTCTTATATTCCAGAACAAGAGCAGGCTTTGCCACTGCTGTTTTGCAGGACATTCTGGCTCAACCCAGTTCCTCATAGTACCTACCACCCTATGCATAGCTTTGGGACTCTACCCATCTGTGATTACTGCAGCTGTATGCACGATGAACATAGTACAGTTTTGTACCTACCATAAATGTAGATGTTCGAGTGCTAATACAGCTGCAGTACAGGTTTCCTCCCTCCTTCCCCACGTAAGGGCATGGGGCCTAACAACCTCTTCATACTACCTGACTGGGTTATCCTGCTATGTTTTATTTGCTTGCTTCCACTGATTTTGGTTTATATTGCATTGCTTGTACATGTAGATAAGCATCATTTATGTATTGCCTTCCTTTTGGGGGCACCTGACATCTGGGGCAAGAAAGACTGAAGAACATGGCGTCGGCTGTGTCTTATATACGCTGGCCTTCCTGACGTCAGAAGAGTAAGCGACGACAACTGACGCCGGACCAAGACTTTGGAATTCGGCCGACTGAGGGACCGCCTGATGGCTGAAAACCCATCTGTGATTACTGCAGCTGTATTAGCACTCGAACATCTACATTTATGGTAGGTACAAAACTGTACTTTCTGCCACATGGGGTTGTAGCAAGCCATCCAGGGTGAGCTAATTCTAACTGCAAAATATCAGTGGGGGATGGCAAGGGCGATCTTTCAGTGTTCATAGGTAGGTACTAGGCTATCGGCCCTGGGGCCTATATAAGCCTAGACAAAAAGGTTCCCTGGCTTTCGCCACCCAAGAAAATGCACTTCCTTATCTCTGCCTAGGCCATCCCTTGCACATAATGTTCAGTAAAGAATTTCAGTATTTTTCAACCGCTAGACTACTATAATGTAATTTCACAAATATCCTTGGTATCTCTTTGGGGACAAGAAGCTCCATGTGACCAGCTGGAAATGTAGGTGGCAATTTTAGGTCATTGCCATAGTATGCTTTCAACGTCAGTAGCTGTATCTGATGTCAGAAGGATGTGGTATCCTCCATGTTTTAATCTAAGAAAATACTTCTGGACACTTTTACATGCAAGCCCACGTAAAGTCTGAGATGATGTACAGATAATGCAGTGACAGTTCTCAGTTTTTGGCACATCTAGAAGTATGTGGATTGTCATACCCTTTTCTAATCAGACTGAAGTGCTTGGAGCTCTGATTACGCTCAAAATGTGTGAGAAAATTGTTGAGGTAGGGGATGGGATGTAAAAGTGCACAGATTTTAATATACGTAGAGCTGATATGTTTTCTGTTGTTCTTGCATAGGTGAACATCAGGATTAAGACCCTTGTCTTAATCTAACAAACGTCAAGTAGAAACAAGTAAATATGAGAACACCGAATATAATGAAAAGTTTTCCTTTAGCAATAAATGTTTCAGCTTGTCTTTCTGGCTGCAACAGATGAGTACATTTTTCTTATTCTCTCTTACTTTTCCATGTAGGCAAGCTGATAATAGGGCAGTAAAAGACAGAACACTGGTCTCTTCAAGGCTAAAAGTTAATGATACCTGAAATTGTGTGAGTAGTTTTCACATCGGAGGGGGGGGCATTAAAATAATAAAAAAGAACAGACACCAACTAGTGTAAGCAGAAGCACATGGAATAATGTGTCTTAGCATGGATAACCGCAATTTCAGGTTAATTAAGGCCTGTTTTAGCTGTTGTCTGGCACAAATGTTCCTATTGGGAGAGTTAAACTTCATTATTTGAAGATGTACATAGTTATGTGTGTTTGCACTGAGTTAACAGGTTGTGGGGGTTTCCTGGGGGTGTGTTTGTTTTTTTATTTGAGGGTTTTTATTAAAATAAAAAGTCTTGTAAAATGTGACATAGGTTCCAATGTTGTAGAAAAGAAGGGAGTACCTGCATAATGTGCATGAGTTTAGAAAGCTTGCTGTTAAGCAACTTTTTTTATGCTAACTCCAGAGCACAAATACTTTTGGCACAACGACTTGGGCAACAAATAGAAAGGGTTGTTGCCAGACCTGGAAAACCTATAACAATAAAATAACCAAAGATCGTGTAAAGGGATTAGAGTTATTTTGGACATGTTATGAAAATTTGCATACAGCAGTGAGGTGTGGAAATCAAGAAGACCAAATGGAAATATTTATGAACGACTTAAGTATGCCAAGGTTAGAGTTGGAGGAGGCTCAACAATTAACAGTTAAGATAGGAGATGTGATAAAAATGATGTATAATGAGTGTACAGGAAAGTGTCCAGGAATAGATGGTATTTTGTTGGAAATTTGGAAGCTAGGAGGGAATAAAGTAATAAAGATCCTGAAGGTTTTGTTTAAAATCAAAATTTCAAAATGTCAATAAATAAATAAATTAAATAAAAGTATTTTAAAAGGAGAGGAGGCACCAATCTCCTGGAAAGAAGCTGTGGTGGCTGCAATACTTAAATAATGTAAAGTCCCTTCTGATCCAGCTTTATATAAACCCATTTCAGTTTTGTCTATAATGGCTAAAAGAATGGCAGAGATGACACCAAATTAATAGATATGGACCAATGCATTTTTGTGGAGAGGAGGCAAATATTTGCCAACATTTAATACAACAATGATGATCCACAGAAAAGAAGAATTTAAGAAAATACCACTGCTATTGGAGGGTCTTTATGTAGACAAAGCATTCGACAGATTAAGCTGGGATTTTATGAGCATGGAAATGGAAGAATTTGCATTTCCTGATACAATAATAAAGTTGACTAGAGGGATATATGATAGATTGGAGGAAGAAGTCAAAGTGTAAGGGTTCTTCTGTGATACGTTGTCTGAAAAGGGGAACGAGGCAGGTGTGTCCTCCTTCACTTTTATTTTATTATTTGGCAGACAAAACAATAAAACCACAGAGAAACACACTACACACATCATAAAAAACTATATAGCCTATAATACACTGCCCATATCATTCACAATATATACAACAGATAATACATTAAGGAGAAAAAATACAAAAATGAAAAAGTGTTTCTTTATTACAAGACAAAAGAAGAATACATTCCAAAAATTTTCAAAACAGAAAAGAGACACTTATTTCCTTAAGATGCCACTTGTGCCCCAATATTTAGAATTTCCATAATTCCTTCCCTTCCCATGTTAGTGCGCAATGAGATCCAATGCAATGAGAATTAATATATGATTGATATGACAATTGCCTGACCACCTTGATTGAGCTTTAGTTCTCCTTCACTTCTGGTTGCATTATGTTTGGAAACATTGGCAAAGAAGATAAGGGACTCAGAAATTTAGGGATATAGTTGCTATGGTGTTCAAGAGAAGTTGGCTTTATTTGCAGATTGTATTTTTGTACTTGATGGAACCAGCAAAGGAAATTTTGGTGGTGTTGAATATTCTGATATGGTCTGTTTTTTTTTTTTTTTGGAGAAAAACAATTTTCTTGATGGTAAAACAAAGGGTGTAGCTGTAAACTGTGTACCCACACATGAATTAGTCCAGCAATACCCACATTTATGGGACATAAGGTGAAGTGTTTGGGAGTATGGATTGAAAAGGATTCTGGGGGAAATGTGGGAAGAGACTAAACAAAAGATAATACAAAAACTGAGAGGCTGGAAGCTCTTATGGATGTGTATAGCAAGATACAAGCAGAAAAATGTTTTTTAGTCCCTTTGGTTTTATACACAGGTCAGGCATATTTTTTATCAACCAGATTAGAAGTTATGGATAGTAATTAATAAAGAGTTGAAGGAGTTTATTTGTGAGGGGAGGGGGACAGGAGGGAATTGAGATAGGTTTGGATTACCTGACTTGAAGTGATGTTTTTTGCTGTACCGTTAAGACTCTTTTATATGACACAAGGAGAGGGCTGCAGTTCAAAGTGGAAAGGGATGGTGATGTAGTGGGGGGGGGGGGTAGTTTGAGAGATAAGGAAAGAGTGAGATTTTGGATGCAGATCCCTGAGAATAGGAACAGTTTACAGAATGTTATGTTCATAAAGTAACCATGAAGTATGCCAGGAACTGGGTCAACACGGGAATGGAAAGGGGGAAGTTCTGCTGATAGGGATGACTGCAGTTAGACGTACACTGTTAAGTGCACAGGAAATCAAAACTATAAACCACAAACAGCACACAGGCATGAGCTCCAGTAAAATATAACCATAGTTTTTATTTGATTAAGATGAAAGTGCTTGACAGATTTTTGTAAAAGTTGTTATATTTTACTTGAGCTCATCCCTGTGCATAGTTCATGGATGTTCTTCGTGTTTCACTGTTGCAGTCATCACATTTGGGTTATCTGCTTGCAGTTCATAGGTTCAAAGGTTGGTACTAGGCTATCGGCCCTAGGGCCTATACAAGCCTAGCCATAACAATTCCCTGGTTATTTCTTCCCACACTATTTACTTCCCTAGACCCCTGTTTACTTCCTTGGACCCCTGTAGCCCTCAGCCTGATTATCAAAGTCTTGGGTCCTGTGTCTGTTGCTGTCTCATCTTCCATGACATCAAATAGTCAGGGGTATAAAGCATGCAGCCGACACCATTTTATCAGTCTTTCTTGCCGTGCGGTCCCCGAAGCAGAAGCAGTTCGCAAGTGCTGGTCAGCCGACTCCTGAAATTTTTGTTTTCGAGTTTCAGAACCGAAGTTTTCAACTAAAGCTAAGTACCCCATTGGGAAAACTTTTTCTTGCTCTAAACCGATGTCAGTAAAAGTTAATAATTGTATTTCTTGTGGAAAGCAAATACCTCACAAAGATATTCATTCCTACTGTATTCCTTGCCTAGGCCCTGACCACGACGTACCTCGCTGTCGGTTTTGTGCCTTATTTAAACAAAGAACTATTCGTCGTTGATATATTTACCCTTCTAAATATTTTGGTACTCAGTTCAATTACCCAGATATGGCTTCGGTAAGCCACCCGACTACTGACATTCTGAAAAAACGCAAAGATAAAGACAGTGACAGGCCACTTAGGTCCAAAGCTGCCGATGGCACTTCTAAGCTAGTCGCCAGTTTGCCGGTACACAGTGAGGCGCTTTTGCAGCCCCCTGTACCCACTACTTCAGATTCGTAGGCCTCTATTGAGTCCCATTCGGAGTCTGGTATGCCACGAGATGCTTCAGCTGTGGAACCTGCGGATGTCTGTACCTTGGATGGGTCCATAGCCGCTGTGCAGGCACCGGCTTGTGAGGGTGTATTCAGGCCTACTGACTTGCATATTAAACCAACGCCTTCTTCAAGGCCTAAAACTCTTATCTATGCCTAAAAAAACGACGCCCAGACCACATGGTCAGGCCCCTATTTCTAAAAAACAAATGATAAGAATGGCTGAGGACCTTATTACTCTAATCAGGGGAAGCCACCCTTCCCCCTCTAAGAGACCTAGGACTGATTTTTCTTATGATTCTTCTGATCAGGATTCTGAAATTTCTGTTTTCTCTGATGACCAGGATTTGCCCTTATCTACCTATGAGGATTCTTATGCAGAGGACTCCATTCCTTCTGCTTCCCCTCCAGAGGATTTCTCTTTTGGTGAAACCTGGCATACTCTTACGGAGCATTTCCGCTGGGAAAGCCAGGATTACTCTGACTCCAAAAAGAGATATAGGGAATTCTTACTCCTGCCTCAACACAGGCCTTTAGCTATCCCTCCTGTACTGGACATTGTGGATGATGCCTTCTCGGAATCTAGCCTGGCCCCTGACTCTTTACCTCCTGCTCCCAGAAAACCTGATGGGTATTACAGGGTACCTGACTCTCACAGGTTCCTCTTTAAAAATCCTACTGTGGATCCTGAGACCATTTCCCAGGGACCCAAGGGCATTAAGGCTACTACTGCCAAAAATCCTACCCCCTCTGATAGAGATTCCAGGGCACTGGATAGATGGGGAAAGAAGGTATACACTTCTGCTACTTTAGGCATTAGGGCTTTAAACTGCCAGTTTCATATGTTAAAGTATCAGCAGCATATTATTGGATTGCTTAAACAGAAAATGATGTTGATTCCTGACTGTGCTGAAAATAAAGAATTACAGGATTTAATGCATTCTGCTGAACAAGTTGGAAAACATACTTTGCAATGTGGTTTTGATTCATTAGAGGCATCTTGCAGGGCTGCTGTCACTGGGTCTGTACTTAAAAGGCATGCTTGGCTTAAGGAGCAATATTTGCCAGGTCAGGTTAAAGCTAAATTTCTGGATGCTCCCTTAAACCAAGACCGCCTGTTTGGCAACAAAGCAGAGGTAGTACTTAAACAGATGGAGGAAAAAGCTAAATCTATGCAAACTGTTAAAGATTTCCTGCAAGTACAACTTCCCAGATTTAGTAGGCACTGCCCCTCTAATAATTGGTCCTTTCCTGCCTCTTCCAGGCCTTCAGTCCAAACTCAGAACCAGCAGAACACCCAGGCTTCAGTCCCAAGGTACTCACAGGCCTAAACAGTGGGGGGCTCCCACTTCCAAAGCAGGGAGTAGTAAGACTCCCCCCATGGTAAACTGTCTCAATGACTTAACTTTAAACCTTCCAAGCCCTGCTCAACTGACTGTTCCTTTAGGGGGAAAGATTGCCCTGCATGCAAAAAATTGGGAACTCATTACCCAGGACAAATGAGTTTTAAATATAGTTTCCCAAGGATACAGATTCCATTTCCACTCCTTACCAACCCCAAATGGCTGGCCAGACCAACCCCCAAATCAGTGGGCAGAGGGTCAAGAGCAAGTTCTCTCTCTTTTAAGCATCAGAGCTGTTCAACCTGTTCCAGAAGAATGGGGACAAGGTTTCTACTCAAGACTTTTTCTGGTACCCAGAAAAGACAATTCCTAGTGTCCTATCCTGGATCTGTCTATCCTAAGCACATTTCTGGTAATCCCAAAATTCAAGATGCTAACTCTTCATCAGCTGCTTCCCATGCTAGGCAAAGATGCCTCGTTGGCAACACTGGATTTAAAGGAAGCCTACCTGCACATCCCGATAAGGGAATCTTGCAGAAGATACCTACGTTTCAGAGCAGGCTACATGCACTATCATTTCTCTGCACTGCCCTTTGGCTTATCTACTGTGCCCTTGTGTATTCACAAAGTGCCTAGCTCCAGTCATTGCATTTTGCAGGCAAAGAAATATTCAAATATGCCCATACCTGGACGATTGTCTAATTCAGGCAGAAAGCCAGGACATACTATTAAATCATCTGGCATTTGTAAAGAAATTGATAACTTCTCTGGGGTACACCATAAACGAAAAGAAATCACATCTGGTACCCTGACAACAAATTGTATTCCTGGGAGCAAGCTTGAATACAACTTTCCAGATGGCCTACCTCACGCCAGAGAAAAAAGTTAATTTGACAGCCTACTTCAAACTACTGGCCGCAAAGACCCAGCTATCTGCAAGGAAAATTCTGCAAGCCCTGGGGTTCATGGCCTCCTGCATTCTACTAATTCCATATACAAGACTGCATATGAGGAAACTACAATGGTATCTAAAAAGCCTATGGTGTCAACATTCTCAGGATCTAGAATCAATGATTCCTATCATACCTTGTCTACAGATAGAGTTCCTTTGTTGGGCAGAGGCCTGCCACCAGAACAAGGGACTGCCGTTCACTCTACCCCCTGCTTCCCAAACCCTAACAGACGCGTCAGACTATACATGGGGGGCTCACTTGGCAGGGCAGTGCATTCAGGGCAAATGGAACCGAAGTCAAATGCACCTGCATATCAATCAAAAAGAAATGTTAGCTGTACAGTAGCCTTCAATGACCACATTCTTCCAGGACAATTATTGGTGAAGATGGACAACACCACTGTTATGTGGTACATAAGCAGGGGGGGGGAACCCACTCATACCCTCTCTGCAGACTAGCTATGGCTCTGTGGAACACAGCCTTGAGCTACCAAAGTGCACCTACAGGCTCAGTTCCTGCTAGGAAAACTAAACACACTGGCAGATGACCTAAGCAGAAATCTCATGGACCCACACGAGGGGAAACTGGAACCAAAGATATTCAACATGTTGAGAAACAAATGCGGGAGCCCAGAGATGGACCTGTTTGCCTCCCTCCCCCTCAGAACTACCAATTGGACAAATTCTCACAAGGATTCCCCACAAACAAGCTTGGAAAGAGGATGCCCTGTCCTTCACCTGGAAAAACCTATCAGTTTGTGCCTTTCCCCCTCTGCCTCTCCTCTCCTCTCCAAGGTACTACTATATATCAAACAGGACAAACTGAGGACAATACTGATTGCACCAGACCACGCCAACACTGGCACCCCCTTTTGCACAGTGTGTCGCTGCTGGCACCTGCCTCAGACCCCTGCTCTGCTGTCTCAGCAGGGGAGTCAGATTCTGCACCCACAGCTTCAAACCCTGAACTTGGCAGCACGACTAATTACCTGATCTCTCCATTCCCATCCCTCAGTAAGCAAGTGATGGATGTCATTCTGGAGGCAAGGAGGCCTATTACTAGAAAATCTTATGCTGAAAAATGGAAAAGATTCTGTTCCTGGAGCCATACTCATGGGATGGGCACAGCAGTGCCCAATTTACCTCCGATTCTTCCATACTTAACTGAGATGCTTCACAAGGGCCTTTCCTTTTCCTCCATCAAAATTCATGCCTCAGCCATTTCAGCTCATTACAATACAGAACCACCCCTCTTCTCTCATCCACTGCTGAAGCAGTTCCTCAGAGGGGCCAAAAACATAAGGCCACCCAGGAGAGCCCCTACTCCTGCCTGGGACCTTAACTTTGTATTGGAAAAGCTCACTCTACCTCCCTTCCAGCCAGCTGCAAGTGCAGAGTTGAAATTCCTTTCTTGGAAAACAGCCTTCCTTCTAGCCATCACTTAAGCAAGAAGGGTGTCTGAATTACAGGCCCTCATGGCTGTGGAGCCTTTCATCATCTTTCATGCTGACAGTTTGTCCCTCAGGACCAATCCCTCCTTCATGCCCAAGGTGGTATCCATTATGGCCCTTAATCAGTCCATTCATTTGCCAACCTTCTTTTCTAATCCACAGAACAAAGGTGAACGAATACTGCACTCATTGAACGTGCACAGACAACTTAGATTTTACTTGGACAGGACTAAACCTCTCAGGAAATCTGAACAGCTGTTGGCTACATTTGCAACAGGGGCAGTGGGGAAGCTATTTCAAAGCAAACCATTTCTAAGGGAATAGGCCATTGCATTCTTTTCTGCTATAAGCACCATGGAAAACCTACCCCACGGGGGATAAGACCACATTCAACCAGGGATGCATCTACTCCTACAGCCTTTCTCAGAGGTGTCCCTACTAGGGACATCCTAGAAGCTGCTACTTGGAGTGCTGTACATACCTTCACCAAGCACTACCACTTGCCAATTTTTTCTAAATCCAGAGCTGGCTTTGCCACTGCAGTCTTGCAGGGCCTTATAACTGGTCCTAATGCTATCTAATTACCTCCTCCCATCATTAGCTTTGGGAATCTACCCAAATGTGATGACTGCAACAGTGAAACATGAAGAACATAGTACAGTTGTGTACACTTACCATAAATGGAGATGTTCGAGTGTATTCACTGTTGCAGTCCTGGTTACCCTCCCTCCAGCCCCCTGACTTCTATTGTCTATACCGCTATTCTTGTTTACTATGCTTAAAGCTTTCTGGTGTTTTTGCTTTTTGTTGGAGGTATAACCTTGTATATAATTGCTTCCCATTATGGGGGTACCTGACATCTGGTGCAAGAAAAACTGATAAAATGGCATCGGCTGCATGCCTTATACCCCTGACTACCTGACATCATGGAAGATGAGACCGCAACCGATGCAGGACCCAAGACTTTGATAGTCAGACTAACTGAGGGCTACTGCAAGCAGATAACCCAAATGTGATAACTACAATAGTGAATACACTCGAACATCTACATTTATGGTAAGTGTACACAACTGTACTTTTATTGTTCAGAGAATAGACAAGAGGAGGTTGGAATTTACTTGAGGAAGCTGGCAAGGGAACCAAGGTATTGAGAACAAAAAATTAGAGAAGTGAGGGTAATAGAATGGGAAGAGGCCATGAAGGCATTTGGATTGCAGGCAAGTGATTGCCTTCCTTGTCAACTATTGATATCAGAGTGTAGGCAAAGAGAAAGGGATAGGGGAATCCTAGATGAAAGACCTGCACTGGTTAAGTTTTTAGTTGAATCTAGAACAGAAGCTGCTGTTAGAGGATAATTAGTAGAACATGTAAAATATTACATGATGGCTATAGGAATCTATCAGAAGTCAGAAAAGATTGGTAAGAGAGATTAGCCATGCAATTCACATGAAAACAATTGGATGACATATGTATGGATCCCAAGTATGCAACAAAATCTGGAGGGAAGCTGTGGTGGCTGCAATGCCGTAATGTAAGTCCTTCTGATCCCAGCTTTATATAAACCCATTTCAGTTTTGTCTATAATGGCTAAAGAATGGCGGGAGTAAACACCAAGTGTAAATGGACCAATGCCATTTTGTGGAAGGCAAATATTTGCCAACATTTTAATACAACAATGATGATCAGAAAAGAAGAATTTGAAAATACCTGCTATTGGAGAGATGTAGTGTAGACAAAGCATTCATTAGCAGATTAAGCACTGGGTTTGAGCATAAATGGAATTTGCATTTCCTGATACTGTCTTGAGTTAACTAGAGGATAATTGGGGAAGAATCGCGTGTGAGGTTCTTCTGTGACCCGTTATCGAACAAGAGGCAGGCAGGTGTCTCCTTCACTTCTGGTTGCATTATGTTTGGAAACATTGGCAAAAGATAAAGGTTTCGGAAATTTAGGGATATATTGCTATGGTGTTCAAGAGAGTTGAAACTGTTGCAGATTGTATTTTTGTGTGATGGAACCCTAATAGAGGAATTTTTAGTGTGTATTGAATATTTCTGATACTGGTCTGGTTTTTTGTTTTTGGGAGAAAAAGTACTGTGATGGTAAACAAAAGGGTGTAGCTGTAAACTATGTACCCACATGAATTAGGCCAGCAATACCCACATTTATAGGACATAAGGTAGAAGTGTTTGAATATGGATTGAAAAAGGTTCTATGGAAATGTGGAAGAGACTAAACAAAAGATAATACAAAACTTAGAAATGGAGCTCTTATGGATGTGTATAGCAGATACAAGCAGAAAAATGTTTTTATTCCCTTTGGTTTCTTTTCCAGTCAGGCATATTTTTTATCAACCAGATTAAGTTATGGATGAAAGTAATTAATAAAGAGTTGAAGGTTTATTTGTGGGGGAGGGGGCCATGGAGGGAATTGAGAATAGGTTTGGATTACCTGACTTGAAGTGAAGTGTTTTTGCTATGCTGTACATTAAGACTCTTTTATATGACATTTAAAGAGGAGGGCTGCAGTTCAAAGTGGAAGGGATGGTGATGTAGTGGGGGAGAGTAGTTTGAGAGATAAGGAAAGAGGTGAGATTTTGGATGCAGATCCCTGAGAATAGGAACAGTTTACAGAATGTTATGTTCATAAAGTAACCATGAAAGTATACCAGGAACTGGGAATTCTCAACGGGCAGAAATGGAAAGGGAAGTTCTGCTGATAGGGATGACTAGCAGTTGAAGCATTGTACCTGTTAAGTGCACAGGAAATCAAAATTATAAACCACAAACAACTTTTGTGAACTGGCACACAGGCATGAAGCAGTAAAATATAACCTATAGTTTTTATTTGATTAAGATAGAAAGTAGCTTGACAGATTTTTGTAAAAGTTATTGGTATATTTTACTTGAGCTCGCATGCCCCATATCACTATGGTCTATGGATGTTCTTAGGTGACATTCACTGTTGCAGTCATCACATTTGGGTTATCTGCTTGCAGTTCATAGAGTTCAAAGGTTTGGTACTAGGCTATGGCCCTAGGGGCTCTTTACAAGACTATACAAGCCTAATATAACAATTCCCTGGATTTATTTCTTCCCACACTGTTTTACTTCCCTAGACCCCTATTTTACTTCCTTGGACCCTGAGCCCCTCCAGCCTGATTATCAAAGTCTCTCCAGGTCCTGTGTCTGTTGCTGTCTCATCTTCCATGACATCAAATAGTCAGGAGGTACCTAAAGCATGCAACCGACACCGATTTATCAGTCTTTCTTGCGATGCGGTCCCAGAAGCAGAAGCAGTTCGCAGGGGTGCTGGTCAGCCGACTCCTGAAATTTTTGTTTTACGAGTTTCAGAACCGAAGTTTTCAACTAAAGCTACTACCAGTACCCATTAGGGAGAAAACTTTTTCTTGCTCTAAACCGATGTCAGTAAAGTTAATAATTGTATTTCTTGTGGAGAAAGCAAAATACCTCACAAAGATATTCATTCCTACTGTATTCCTTGCCTATAGGCCTGACCCACTGACGTACCTCGCTGTCGGTTTGTACCTTATATTTAAACAAGAACTATTAAAATAGATTGTGATATATTTACCCTTCTAAATATTTTGGTACTCAGTTCCAATTACCCAGAATGGCTTCGGTAAGCCACCCGACTACTGACATTCTGAAAAAGCATAAGCTAAAGACAGTGACAGGCCACTTAGGTCCAAAGCTGCCGATGGCACTTCTAAGCTAGTCGCCAGTTTGCGGTACACAGTGGTAGCTTTTGCAGCCCCTGTACCCACTACTTCAGATTCGTAGGCCTCTATTGAGTCCCATTCGGTGTCTGGTATGCCGCGAGATGCTTCAGCTGTGGAACCTGCGGATGTCTGTACCTTGGATGGGTCCGTAGCCGCTGTGCAGGCACCGGCTTCTGAGGGTGTATTCAGGCCTACTGACTTGCATATTAAACCAACGCCGCCATCTTCTTCAAGGCCTAAAACTCTTATCTATGCCTAAAAAAACGACGCCCAGACCACATGGTCAGGCCCCTATTTCTAAAAAACAAATGATAAGAATGGCTGAGGACCTTATTACTCTAATCAGGGGAAGCCACCCTTCCCCCTCTAAGAGACCTAGGACTGATTTTCCTTATGATTCTTCTGATCAGGATTCTGAAATTTCTGTTTTCTCTGATGACCAGGATTTGCCCTTATCTACCTATGAGGATTCTTATGCAGAGGACTCCATTCCTTCTGCTTCCCCTCCAGAGGATTTCTCTTTTGGTGAAACCTGGCATACTCTTACAGAGCATTTCCGCTGGGAAAGCCAGGATTACTCTGACTCCAAAAAGAGATATAGGGAATTCTTACTCCTGCCTCAACACAGGCCTTTAGCTATCCCTCCTGTACTGGACATTGTGGATGATGCCTTCTCGGAATCTAGCCTGGCCCCTGACTCTTTACCTCCTGCTCCCAGAAAACCTGATAGGTATTACAGGGCACCTGACTCTCACAAGTTCCTCTTTAAAAATCCTACTGTGGATCCTGAGACCATTTCCCAGGGACCCAAGGGCATTAAAGCTACTACTGCCAAAAATCCTACCCCCTCTAATAGAGATTCCAGGGCACTGGATAGATGGGGAAAGAAGGTATACACTTCTGCTACTTTAGGCATTAGGGCTTTAAACTGCCAGTTTCATATGTTAAAAGTATCAGTAGCATATTATTGGATTCCTTAAACAGAAAATGATGTTGATTCCTCACTGTGCTGAAAATAAAGAATTACAGGATTTAATGCATTCTGCTGAACAAGTTGGAAAACATACTTTGCAATGTGGTTTTGATTCATTAGAGGCATCTTGCAGGGCTGCTGTCACTGGGTCTGTACTTAAAAGGCATGCTTGGCTTAAGGAGCAATATTTGCCAGGTCAGGTTAAAGCTAAATTTCTGGATGCTCCCTTAAACCAAGACCGCCTGTTTGGCAACAAAGCAGTGGTAGTACTTAAAAAGATGGAGGAAAAAGCTAAATCTATGCAAACTGTTAAAGATTTCCTCCAAGTACAACTTCCCAGATTTAGTAGGCACTGGCCCTCTAAGAATTGGTCCTTTCCTGCCTCTTCCAGGCCTTCAGTCCAAACTCAGAACCAGCAGAACACCCAGGCTTCAGTCCCAAGGTACTCACAGGCCTAAACAGTGGGGGGCTCCCACTTCCAAAGCAGGGAGTAGTAAGACTCCCCCCTATGGTAAACTGTCTCAATGACTTAACTTTAAACCTTCCAAGCCCTGCTCAACTGACTGTTCCTTTAGGGGGAAAGATTGCCCTGCATGCAAAAAATTGGGAACTCATTACCCAGGACAAATGAGTTTTAAATATAGTTTCCCAAGGATACAGATTCCATTTCCACTCCTTACCAACCCCAAACGGCTGGCCAGACCTACCCCCAAATCAGTGGGCAGAGGGTCAAGAGCAAGTTCTCTCTCTTTTAAGCATCAGAGCTGTTCAACCTGTTCCAGAAGAAGAATGGGGACAAGGTTTCTACTCAAGACTTTTTCTGGTACCCAGAAAAGACAATTCCTGGTGTCCTATCCTGGATCTGTCTATCCTAAGCACATTTCTGGTAATCCCAAAATTCAAGATGCTAACTCTTCATCAGCTGCTTCCCATGCTAGGCAAAGATGCCTCGTTGGCAACACTGGATTTAAAGGAAGCCTACCTGCACATCCCGATAAGGGAATCTTGCAGAAGATACCTACGTTTCAGAGCAGGCTACATGCACTATCATTTCTCTGCACTGCCCTTTGGCTTATCTACTGTGCCCATGTGTATTCACAAAGTGCCTAGCTCCAGTCATTGCATTTTGCAGGCAAAGAAATATTCAAATATACCCATACCTGGACGATTGTCTAATTCAGGCAGAAAGCCAGGACATACTATTAAATCATCTGGCATTTGTAAAGAAATTGATAACTTCTCTGGGGTACACCATAAACGAAAAGAAATCACATCTGGTACCCTGCCAACAAATTGTATTCCTGGGAGCAAGCTTGAATACAACTTTCCAGATGGGCCTACCTCACGCCAGAGAAAAAAGTTAATTTGACAGCCTACTTCAAACTACTGGCCGCAAAGACCCAGCTATCTGCAAGGAAAATTCTGCAAGCCCTGGGGTTCATGGCCTCCTGCATTCTACTAATTCCATATGCAAGACTGCATATGAGAAAACTACAATGGTATCTAAAAAGCCTATGGTGTCAACATTCTCAGGATCTAGAATCAATGATTCCTATCATACCTTGTCTACAGATAGAGTTCCTTTGTTAGGCAGAGGCCTGCCACCAGAACAAGGGACTGCCGTTCACTCTGCCCCCTGCTTCCCAAACCCTAACAGACGCGTCAGACTATGCATGGGGGGCTCACTTGGCAGGGCAGTGCATTCAGGGCAAATGGAACCGAAGTCAAATGCACCTGCATATCAATCAAAAAGAAATGTTAGCTGTACAGTAGCCTTCAAGGACCACATTCTTCCAGGACAATTATTGGTGAAGACGGACAACACCACTGTTCTGTGGTACATAAGCAGGGGGGGAACCCACTCATACCCTCTCTGCAGACTAGCTATGGCTCTGTGGAACACAGCCTTGAGCTACCAAGTGCACCTACAGGCTCAGTTCCTGCTAGGAAAACTAAACACACTGGCAGATGACCTAAGCAGAAATCTCATGGACCCACACGAGGGGAAACTGGAACCAAAGATATTCAACATGTTGAGAAACAAATGCGGGAGCCCAGAGATGGACCTGTTTGCCTCCCCCCAGAACTACCAATTGGACAAATTCTGCACAAGGATTCCCCACAAACAAGCTTGGAAAGAGGATGCCCTGTCCTTCACCTGGAAAAACCTATCAGTTTATGCCTTTCCCCCTCTGCCTCTCCTCTCCAAGGTACTACTATATATCAAACAGGACAAACTGAGGACAATACTGATTGCACCAGACTGACCACGCCAACACTGGTACCCCCTTTTGCGCAGTGTGTCGCTGCTGGCACCTGCCTCAGACCCCTGCTCTGCTGTCTCAGCAGGGGAGTCAGATTCTGCACCCACAGCTTCAAACCCTGAACTTGGCAGCACGACTAATTACCTGATCTCTCCATTCCCATCCCTCAGTAAGCAAGTGATGGATGTCATTCTGGAGGCAAGGAGGCCTATTACTAGAAAATCTTATGCTGAAAAATGGAAAAGATTCTGTTCCTGGAGCCAAACTCATGGGATGGGCACAGCAGTGCCCAATTTACCTCCGATTCTTCAATACTTAACTGAGATGCTTCACAAGGGCCTTTCCTTTTCCTCCATCAAAATTCATGCCTCAGCCATTTCAGCTCATTACAATACAGAACCACCCCTCTTTTCTCATCCACTGCTGAAGCAATTCCTCAGAGGGGCCAAAAACATAAGGCCACCCAGGAGAGCCCCTACTCCTGCCTGGGACCTTAACTTTGTATTGGAAAAGCTCACTCTACCTCCCTTCGAGCCAGCTGCAAGTGCAGAGTTGAAATTCCTTTCTTGGAAAACAGCCTTCCTTCTAGCCATCACTTAAGCAGGAAGGGTGTCTGAATTACAGGCCCTCATGGCTGTGGAGCCTTTCATCATCTTTCATGCTGACAGTGTGTCCCTCAGGACCAAACCCTCCTTCATGTCCAAGGTGGTATCCATTATGGCCCTTAATCAGTCCATTCATTTGCCAACCTTCTTTTCTAATCCACAGAACAAAAGTGAACGAATACTGCACTCATTGGACGTGCACAGACAACTTAGATTTTACTTGGACAGGACTAAACCTCTCAGGAAATCTGAACAGCTGTTAGCTGCATTTGCAACAGGGGCAGTGGGGAAGCTATTTCAAAGCAAACCATTTCTAAAGGAATAGGCCATTGCATTCTTTTCTGCTATAAGCACCATGGAAAACCTACCCCACGAGGGATAAGACCACATTCAACCAGGGCTGCATCTGCTCCTACAGCCTTTCTCAGAGGTGTCCCTACTAGGGACATCCTAGAAGCTGCTACTTGGAGTGCTGTACATACCTTCACCAAGCACTACCACTTGCCAATTTTTTCTAAATCCAGAGCTGGCTTTGCCACTGCAGTCTTGCAGGGCCTTATAACTGGTCCTAATGCTATCTAATTACCTCCTCCCATCCTTAGCTTTGGGAATCTACCCAAATGTGATGACTGCAACAGTGAAACATGAAGAACATAGTACAGTTGTGTACACTTACCATAAATGGAGATGTTCGAGTGTATTCACTGTTGCAGTCCTGGTTACCCTCCCTCCAGCCCCCTGACTTCTATTGTCTATACCGCTATTCTTGTTTACTATGCTTAAAGCTTTCTGGTGTTTTTGCTTTTTGTTGGAGGTATAACCTTGTATATAATTGCTTCCCATTATGGGGGTACCTGACATCTGGTGCAAGAAAAACTGATAAAATGGCATCGGCTGCATGCCTTATACCCCTGACTACCTGACATCATGGAAGATGAGACCGCAACAGACGCAGGACCCAAGACTTTGATAGTCAGACTAACTGAGGGCTACTGCAAGCAGATAACCCAAATGTGATAACTACAACAGTGAATACACTCGAACATCTACATTTATGGTAAGTGTACACAACTGTACTTTTATTGTTCAGAGAATAGACAAGAGGAGGTTGGAATTTACTTGAGGAAGCTGGCAAGGGAACCAAGGTATTGGGAACAAAAAATTAGAGAAGTGAGGGTAATAGAATGGGAAGAGGCCATGAAGGCATTTGGATTGCAGGCAAGTGATTGCCTTCCTTGTCAACTATTGATATCAGAGTGTAGACAAAGAGAAAGGGATAGGGGAATCCTAGATGAAAGACCTGCACTGGTTAAGTTTTTAGTTGAATCTAGAACAGAAGCTGCTGTTAAAGAGGATAATTAGTGGAACATCTAAAATATTACATGATGGCTATAGGAATCTATCAGAAGTCAGAAAAGATTGGTAAGAGAGATTAGCCATGCAATTCACATGAAAACAATTGGATGACATATGTATGGATCCCAAGTATGCAACAAAATCTGGAGGATTTATTATTTTTGCCTGGAAGTGTTTGCATATATACATTAATACCCCAAGTAGACGCCAAAGAATTTTTCCTCTGGTGCCTGGCAAATGGAGGTGGGATGGGGAAGAAAGAGGTAAACGGGAAGATATGATTTGGAACTGTAATGAGTTAATGGGCTTTAAAAATTCCCTGCAGACTACTCTTGTCAGGAGTACTAGGCAAGCAAATGAGTGTAACTAAGGCAATTATTATTTTTATCTGTTTTACCAGATCTGAATTGCCCAGGCATACTAAGCCCTTGTTAAGTTTAATTCTCTTGGCTGCCAAAAAAGCAGTTTCTAGAAAATGAAAATCAAATAGACTTTATGTAGTGAATATTGTAACAGAGAGAAAAGAACAGTAAGTGGGATTTTTAGAAAAAGGTAGGAGTAAATTACATAGAAAAACATGGAAATTGTGGGAACGATGCATGCAGAAAAATGTTTGAGGAGGAATGAGGATTAAGAGAAGGCAGTAATTGAATTTATGTAATGTTGCTTAGATTGTAGGATATATAACAATATATGTGATGTATAATGTTTGTAAATGTGAATTTGTTAACATAGTTTGATTACTTTTATATAAACTTGTCTGCCTGTGTCACACGTGATAATTCAATAAAGGTCCTAAAAAAAAAAATGAAGTTGTCATAAGTTGTTGTGGTACTAGACCTGACTCCTTCAAAGGTGTGTAACAAATGCTATACACACTAAGCGCTGTTAGTATGGTATAAGGGAAGGGACATTCATTTGGCCCCTGAATAACTTTCGTCCTGTGTCCACTGAAGTTTATAGACATTATTCTGAAGCAACTTATTTAAATTAGGGCAGTATTTAAGAACTCTGTTTGACCTTTTCCCTACTTGCTGCCTGTACGACAGCACCCCCTAATTGCTTTACTGACTTTCAAAGCCTGTAAAATACATTAAGTTTTTGTAACTTAGCGTTCATGGAGTAAATAAAACTCCCTTGCACTACAAAGATTTATGATCGGGTCTCACTGATCATAACCCGTTTTGTGTTTTCTACATGGATGCCAAGATTCAATTTCTTGGCATTAATGCCTCAAACACATAATAATATGGTTACTCTCGGAGACCTGATCATAACCCTCTATGTTTAGCATATTTACCTTATGGCAATATTTGTAGTATTGAGCATAAGTCATACTATGGGCTAGAAAAGCAAACATAAATCAGCACCAAAGTTAACATTTTCCTGTGAACACAATACAGGTTGTCACATCATCAGATAATAAATGTATTTTTCTATATGCTGGCAGCAGTGTAATAACTTTATTTTATTTTTACAGTCAGAAGAAACCCACCCTGTCAACTGGAAACCAGAGATTCTCAAGAGGAAGCGATTCTAATGGATTTAACCCTACAAGTTCACTTTATTTTGTGCCAGATATATTTTTATTTCAACTATTCCATTACCCAATGAGTGCTTAGGTCTTTGTTTTAACTTTGTCCCTTGTTCTGTGTACTGTTGTACATTTGCAGTAAATTTTATTTATGATTTCTAAAGAGAGTTCTTGTCTGGTGTTTATAGTGTTCTGTTCATTTCTGGTTTTCAGGTGTTTATATATATATATATATATATATATATATATATATATATATATATATAGACACATACACAGAGACACAGACACACCTGCATGCATACTGCTAACAGTGTGTTTGGACCGTAGTTTAGCTTAGACTCCTCTATAGCTTTTTCTACAATTCACTTTCTGTTACCTGTTTCACCAATCTGCCACTAGCCTAAACTGTTAACAGTTAAGTAAATATTGTGGTATTGCCTTTCAAACTCATTGATTAGGCAGAGCAACAAAGGCAGTTCTTTTGACAGCTGTACAGCAGTGCCCTAGCAGCTTCTTCATTCAGCTTAACTGCATACGAAAGAGGACTGTTACTGTCTACAGAGTCGTTCTTTTAGAGTAGGTGTATAATTTCAGGAACCAGCCAAAATGTTTACATACTGCACATATTCCACTCATGACACACAGATATTCATGGCTATGCATGACCAAATGATTGGAGTTTCTTTAAATTTTTCCTGTCTTCTTGAAGCAGCCATGTGGCAGCAGTTGCTTATCTTTGGAGTAGTTCAGAATGCTGCAGCTGTTTCTCTTGTACAGACTTTTTTGGGAAAAGTGTGTGTGCTGCTTATGACATTTGCTGTAGATGGAATAAATAACAAGGTATTACTTAAACATGTGGTTGAGAAAGAACCTGATGAGAAGTGTGTACTCTCTTGGAGTAACAGTGTTGAAAATGTAGCTTAATTGGTGGATTAAAACAGTGAGTGTTACTTGCAACATCCAAAGAAGACCAAGGAGCAATGTGCAGTGGCATGTGCCCAAGTGTTTTTGTTGGTGTTTTCATTGGAGCTACTCAAAGGAATGCTAAGGACAACATGTGAGTAGTGTTGTTGTTTGTCTTTTCGGCTTTTTCCGGTTAGAGGTCGCCACAGCGGAACTCCGGTCCGCTAATGTTTGGCAGTAGATTTATTTATGGTGCCGAGTTGCCAGCCCGTCGCCCAACCTTCAGCGAAGGCACGCCCATTCACACATGTCTTTCGTAGGGCCACTCGACCGCGGGGGGGGCATGCAGACTCCACACAAAAGGCACTCCAGTCGTGAATCGAACAGGAGAACCTCTTGCTGTGAGGCAACAACGCTACCGCTTTACCACCATGACTTTTTTGGGAGAAGTGCGTGTGCTTATTATGACATTTGCTGTAGATGGAATAAATAACAAGGTATTACTTAAACATGTGGTTGAGAAAGAACCTGATGAAAAGTGTGTACTCTGGAGTAACAGTGTTGAAAATGTAGCTAAATTGGTGGATTAAAACAGTGAGTGTTACTTGCAACATCCAAAGAAGACCAAGGAGCAATGTGCAGTGGCATTTGCCCAAGTGTTTTTGTTGGTGTTTTCATTGGAGCTACTCAAAGGAATGCTAAGGACGATATGTGAGTGTAATTGTATTAATATGCTAATTAGCAGACAAGTGCAATATGTCATCTTTTCAGTGTAAGTATTACAGTTTACACTGGGTGAATTAGTGCCTCATACAATGGCCACATTTTCTTCACAGTTTCTAGCTGTAAGCTGCATACTAAAATATTATATGGTGTATACACAAACAGGTAAATATGTATATGTACAAGTGGCCCTTTATATGCAGTTACTCTACTGGAAGAATGTACCTCTTTAAGCAGATTTTATTTTGCTGGTGTTAACATTTTGTTTTTCCCTCAATGACTTTATCTATTACTTTGTGCATTCTTCAGCGGTCCGTAAATATTTCCATTTTCAGATTCTCAAAAATGTTTATACTACATCCAGTTTGTATTTAGTAATTTCCCCCGTACTGGGAAGTCTGTAGACAACATGTGATGATTTACAGTAGTGTGCAAAACCCATTCAGATCTAAAGTGGAAATCGGTGTACACATATAACTCTTAGTCAAGGCTGACCATGCATAACACCTAAGAACAACTGTGCATTCATGTTTTATGAACCTTCCAAATAGTCATTGAGCTACAGACTGTCCTCTGCATACTACAGAACAGTCCGTTCAAGAATGAATCATATGCAGATGTGTGGAAGCATTGTTTACAGGCAATTCTTTACCTTCAGATACTTCAGAAACATCATGTTTGCACAGAAGACTTCTCACTTTTGTGTGCCATTAACTGTTTAGACTGCTATTATTAACAAACTGCCATCTGTTGTATCAGTAATGTCATCATATACATCTGCAATAGCCATGTGCTGCTTTTTAACAGATTAGCAATTCACTTATTTCTAAAAAAAAAAAAAAAAAAAAAAAAGTCATATATTTGTTTGTTTGCTAGTCACAGTTTGGTAATGTAAACTAGCATAGATATTATGTCCTGTGAAATGTCATAATTTTATTCTGCTTTTTATCGTGTAATGATGTTGTACATCTCAGATTCATGTGCTGTCCCCTGGCAAGTCTGTATTATTTCATGTCATATGTCACCTGTAATACACATGTTGACTGCTTAGAGCACTTGTAGTGCATAGAGTGCCGTAATTATACTCTGAATTCAGGAAAAAGGGGGACTTTGTTAAGCACCTTTCTGACATTAAGCACCTTTCAGGATTAAGTTCTAGTCTCACACTACATCATATTAACCATTACAGTACAGTGCTCAAAGCATTTTCACAGCTTTAAAATCTGTTATACATTTCATTGCTTCATGTAAAAAATGAGTGACTGAAATGTGAGTCTGCTTTTAAAGCCATTTGATTATCCCAGACATTTAGCTTCTGCCTTTTGTATGTTTAACTGTGCTAGAACTTTTACAGCTTTCAGAGCTGTAAAACACTTCACACTCTTACACTTTTTTCTGTAACTAGCCGTATATGGAGCAGAGAAAGCTTCATGCACTACAGAGACTTGTAATGGTGTTCAGTCATAACTGTTAATATGTGTTCTTGACATGGATGTCAAGATTTCTGTTCTGGAGAGTCACTCCACTGTCTGTACATTTTTTGACATCCATGTCTTCATCACATAAGTTGGTTATATCATCACAGTTCCAGTGGCAGCTGCTGACTTCAAATTAAAGGGAGGGCTGCAGGAGACAGCTAAATGGGTAGGGCCAATGGGAAGGGGTGTGACCAACTAGAAAGGGTGGAGCTATGCTCAAAACCACAACTGGAACTTTAAATACACTACCTTGGGTGCCAAACCGTCATTACGAGAGTCCAATCCAGACAAAATGAAGTGTAGAAGAAAAAGATATTTCAGTGCATTGGCTACATGACAGCTTACTAAGTATCTAGATGGAAACACAAAGGTTGTGAGGCATGAAAAAATAAATTACTTTTTAAATACATTACTGGAATGCCAGTCAAAATCAAGTATAAAAAAAAAAGCAGCAGCACTCAACTCAAACTACTTGTCCTTGCACTGCAGTTCTAATTATAATTTATATTCAGCTTAATAAAATTACCAAGTAACATACTGAAAGTAGCAATCTTTGTGGTACCCCGACTTGTAAACATGTTTCTTATCCAAAAAAGACCTGCTACCTGACAACTATCTACTTGTTTCATGGGGAAGACATGATCAAAGTAAAAAAATGAACAGCAAACAAGTAAGCTCAAGATAAATTGCTTAAAGGATTACTGCACAAGATTATGGACCACACACGATAGATTGGCATTCTGTTTAGTTTACGGGTAAAGCCTGCAAAGAGGACTGCAAGTCTCCAACAAATGTAATGAGCTTCTGAAAATACCGTAATCCTGTCCTTTATTACAAATACTGTCATATGCATTTAAATACCTAAGGCTTCTACATTATCTAGTTATGTAAATATTCTCTGCATGGCAACAACAAAAAGGCTTTCAGTGTTGATAATTCTTTAACAGTATGCTTATTAAAGCTTACTTGCATCTTACAATCTCTGATAAGCTTACCTGATGGTCATTAAAGCATTGCTACTTAAACACAGAGAAACAGGGCACTGTGACAGCATGCATTTTCTGAATAATAAGCATAAATCAACAGTATAAAAATATGACAGAAAACCAGAACATTCTGCAAAATCGAGGACAGATGAAAAGCCATTGTATTTGTGTCTACCTTGGATGGGGGAATACTCTGCACACTTACACTGCATAACTGCTCCTTGCCTTGCTTGGACACATGCAGAGTCACTACATGGGGGAGTGGGGTGCAACAAGTATGTCACAATTTGAAATGTCTCTGGCTCACGGTGATAGCTCTGACACTCATACCTCTCAACTCCAGAGCGAGAAATCTGGACAAAGCTATACATAGAAGTAGGACACAGGCCCAAAAATAAGGGCAATTTTTAAATATTGCTCTTATAAACTTAGAAAGATAATAGAACAGTAGTAGGTCTTGCATTAGTATGAATTTTCTGAAGGGTATGAAATCTGAAACTCAAATGTCTGCCATTATTTTCTAACTTCAATCTTTAATGATTTGCCACTAATTTGCCAGAAAACCACAATTTTATGAAAAATGGACCAACAATGTGATGCAAAAATATAAAATTACCTCACAATACACCTTTTTAATATTAGTACTGTTAACTTGAGCAGCTGACAAAATAAGAGAATCTAAACACATTTCTGAAATAAAAGTAATCTATAACTCTGATCATTACAGTTACTTATAATTGTAAACCCTCCACGTTTTCTTCCAAAAAGGATTATTATGGGGAGAGCAACATTTTGAGCCAAAATTGGGGACAGTTGAGAGGTTTGGATATTCCTAATTCTATAAAGTGATTTATTTGCACGTACCTCTCAACCTCTTAATTTAATGCAGGAAATCTGGACAAGGCCAAATATATTGGTGGAACATACAAACAGTACTAAAAATTGCTCTTGTATAAACTTAAGACAGTTGATAGAATAACAGGTCTTGCATTTTTCTGAAGGTTATGATGTCTGAAACTCAGTGTCTGTCTATTTAGTGACTTCATTCCTAAATGATTTGCCAGAAAACCACAAATATTATGAGGAACAAACCAAAAATAAGAAGCAAAAATCTATTCATTCTGCAAAAGTCTGGACAGTTGAGAGGTATAGTTCAGCTGGGGCTGTCTTTGAGTTTGCTGTCCTTCCCCCCTCACAAAATCATGGTCAAATGGAGCCTCCCCCTGAAACCTTTCCAATGTCCCATTCCTTGGTTATTTCGCCACATTCACCATACACACTATAATATGCATACTGCTTTACTTCTGTGATGATTTAGATTTCATTTGAAAGTTTTATTTTGCATTTTACAGCACAAACAGTAATATATATCTGTTAAACAGAGCAATGCAGTCTCACAATGAAAATACACTTAGCATTAAAACTTCTCTGCCCTTGAAACTCACATTCATTGAAACAGCATTGAAACCCACATTCAAAGAAAATACATTTTGCCAGTGGCAGATAAAGATTAACTTTGGGCTGTTTTCAAATCATAGGCCCCTTGTACACGAAACATACATGTGCTCTTTGATACACCTTCCTGATGGAATTAAATTATATTCCATGTACAATACAGTGCAGTTGTTAGAGGGCATTTTAAATTTATTGTTTTGAACATTTTTCCAGTAAACAATAAAACAAAATGCATGTACCAGTAATAACAAAACTGCCCAATTTAAAACATTTCCATCATAAAAGTCTACTCAAACTTCTACAGTCCACCAGTATCAGTAAATATGCACAATCTCTGAAGAAGTAAAAGTCATCTAAATAATTCCACATTAAAGAAATCTTTAACTAATGAAGAGGTTGCTGCTAGCAATTAACTTTATATTATATTGTTTCATCTACAAATAAAGTGCCTGTTGCCCTTGAGGAATAAATTGCCTATGTTGCATTAAAAAAAATTATAAGCTAGTAACATTTCAATAGGGAATGGATGGCAAACTGATAACAGGTTCATAGTTACTAGGTATCTTTGCCAAGAAGGACTGCAGCATCCACCCCCTTTACAACACAGCACAGTATCAGCAATGCATTTACCTACTGTGGGAGTAGAACCCACAGCCTTCTGCATCAAAAGCAAGTACACTACCTGTTGTGCTAGTAACAATGCAAGCAGACTCTGCATAAGTAGCACTAAACTTTTGTTCCATTGAAGCTCTCTGCTCCTTGTAAACTCTACATGTCATTCAGCTGTATCTCTCAACTTTGCAGCACAAGAAATCTGGAAAAAGCCAAAATTTATTTGTGGGGGGGGGGGGGCAAAAGCCCAAAAACATTTCTTGTATAATGTTGGAAAGTTGCTAGAATAAAATGCTGTTACCAGCATACATTTCACTGCAAAAACTTGAACCCAGGACCCTGTACAAAACAGTCAGAGCAACATACCACTATGCCATATCAGCCATTTTGTGAAAGAGAGGAATTCTGAAACTTAAATAGTTACCATTTAGTGAATTCAGTCCTTACCATAACTGTCAACCTCTTAGCACAAAAAAAAAACGAACAAAGCCAATAATGGGGCAATACAGCCCTCGAACATATTCAGTGAAATCAGTTCTCACCATAGCTCTCAACCTATTAGCAAAAACACGTGAACAAAGCCAGTAATGGGGAATACAGCCCCCAAACATATTCAGTGAATTCAGTTCTCACCATAGCTCTCAACTTTAGCACACAAAACCTGGACAAAGCCAATAATGGAGGAATACAGTCCCAAAAATAGGGACACATTTCAAGTATCCATCTTATAAACTTAGAAAAATGTTAGAATAAAAGGTTTTGTGTTACCATGTACTTTCTGAAGAATATGAAGTCTGAAATTCAAATGCCTGTTATTTTTATTTAACATTTAGGTTCATAGGTGTGTACTAGGCTAATGGCCCTGAAGCCTTTACAAGTCTAGCCCATAAGATTACCCTGGCATTGTGCCACCAAATCTTAGTTCCTAGTGCCTCTGTCAAATAGAGCCACTGGAGTGATCCCCACTGAGAATTTTCTATTTCCCATCCACTCATCAAGATTTCTCTTGAAGAGGGCCAGTGAGGTGCTCTGCTTGACATGTATTGGAAGTCTATTCCATAGCATGGGTAGTCTCTGGGTTATGAACCTGTCCCTCCAGCATGTTCTGTTGATTGTGGTAATGAGGTTGAGGTCTCTGGAGTGTGTGGTGCTGAGGGATTGGGATTTCTTTAGATGTAGCATTTCTAACAGAGCTGGGTCAAACATGGCTTTGTAAATCAAGTAGAGATCACCTCTAAGTAGGCGACATGAGACAGAGAATAGTTGGAGTTTTTTTTAGTCTTTCCATATAGGACAAGTGTTTAAGGCCTAGGATCCTCTTTGTGAGGTACTTTTGCGACCTCTGCAGTTGCAGGTATCTGGTGAAGTACATGCCAAATGGGGAATTGCACTCGATGATTGGCCTAATGAGGGAAGAGTAGAGGGAGGCAATGACCTCTTTCTTCCTGGATGCAAAACCCTTAGTAATGAGATGTGCCACATAGAAGGACTTTGACCACAGTGGCAACGTGGTGCTCAAAAGAGAGGTTGCTGTCAACCTGTGTTCCCAGATCTCTTATAACGCCTTCTGTGTTCAGTGGACTATCATCAATGTGGTAATTCAAGGGAACCGGGTTTTTCCCCAAAGGGGATGAAGACACATTTTTTGGCATTGAACTTGAGGCCATGGTTCTGACACCAGTCGTTGGTCTCATTGAGTCCTTTCTGTAGGACATTAACATCACTTGGGGAGTTAATAATAGCTCCGAACTTGCAATCCTCTGCGAACTTTGTCAGCCAGAGTCCCTTTGTGTTGGTCTGGACTTCAGAGAAGTAGATACCAAACAGGAGTGAACCCAGGACCGAACCCTGTGGGACTCCACTCGTGACTGATCGGCAGTCTGACTTGGAGTCAGCTACTTTCACACAGTGGGTTCCATCTGTAAGCCAGTTTGTAACCCACCTAGTGATATAGGGGTTGATGCCTAGCTTAGTAAGTTTTTCTATGATTCCTGAGTGGGGAATGGTATCAAAGGCCTTGGCCAGATCAAGGTAGGCTGTATGAACCACCGTACCTTCATCCACAGCTCTGGTGCCTGACTCAAAGTCTGTGGGGGGGGGGGGTAAAGTTAGCACTGAATCTGTCCGTCAGTATATTTGCAATGTCTGTTTGCTCGGTACAGGAGGTACCATTCTGCAGTAGCTCAGAGCAAATATGGGTATTGCCATGGAGGTTCTTTACATAACTATAGAAGGCCTTGTGGTAGTCTTTACTATCTGCTGCAATTCTGTTCTCATAGCTAGCTTTAGAGGATTTGATGGGGGATCTCAACTTTTTGTTGAGGCTGATAAGGGAGTTTTTCCAGTCTTTGGACTTCACCTTATTCTGCATCAGTTTCCTCCTGTTGTAGAGTTTGTTTATGGCAGAGGACCACTAGATTGGCTACCTTTTTTTGAGGAGAGTGTTTTTGTTCTATTTGGTATGGTGAGATCCGTGCATTTGTGTACATGTTCGTACAGTGCATTGGTGTATGATTTGGCAGTCATGCAGCTATTCGCCATTTGCATGGGTACTGTGAAGTTAGCCACCTCTGTTTTTAGGAGCCCAAAGTTAGCTTTGGAGAAGTTTTTCATGGTGGTTACCTTTGTTGGGGGAGATGGGAGGGATGTGGATTTCCAAGGTGATTTAGCTTGTGATCGGATCTAACCAGGGAGGAGTTGACTATTGGTGTAGAGCAACGGTCGCCCAGGTTAGTAATGATCAGGTCAAGGATGTTGCTACCTCTAGTGGGGGTAAGAACGAGCTGGTCCAGGGCATTGGAATTAATGAATTCCAGAAAGCACTGGGCAAGTGTATTGGTACATGAGTAGATTTCCCAGTTAATGGAGAGGTAGTTGAAGTTGCCCAGTATGAGTGTGTTAGGCTGGATCCTAATATTCTCCAGGGTGCTTAGGAATGTGGAGTGTTAAACTTGGGACATGGTTGGGGAACTATAGCAGGCTACGACCTGAATCTCTGTCTTAACCAATGTTAGCTGCACCTGAAGTATCTCAGATGCTATGTTGACTACCAGTCTGAGGTGTGCATCTTTTATGAATATGGAAACACCACCGCCTTTGGAGCTTCAGTCCAAGTTCTGGGGCCGAAAGGTGTGGAATGAGTTGTAGCCTGGTAGTGCAGGGGTGCTTTCTGCTGCCTTGAACCAAGTCTCTGTTACAGCACAAATGTCGATGTTCTCCATTTTAAGGAGTACTTCGAGCGACTGTATTTTGAGATTTAGACTTCTAGCGTTGAGCAGCATGACCCTCAAATTACATTTGTTTGTAGCTGTATGGTGGTAATTTGGTCTTTGGAACACCGCCTAAAAAAGGCACTATAGGAGTGGCAAGAACCTTGGCCAGTATCCGGAAGCTCAGGGGTGACAGATGCAGGCCATCTCTGGCAAAGCATCAAGGTCTGTCAATCATGTCATCCAAGGCAAACAGATACTGGATCCCCTTAGAGTGACACCAAAACTTAGCCAATTGTTGAAATCAGTCATTTTCTGCTTTTACTGTGGTATCATTCTGGGTGATGGTAGGATGCTGCTCAAGGCTAGGGTCATACCCTCCTGGGCTACATAATCTGAGTGTTCCTCCATGTCTCTTTTCATGTAGCCCAGGGAGGTACGTCTCAGGTCATTCACTCCCACATGTACAATGACAGACTCATATTTGTACCTGTTGTTGAGGGACCAGAGTGCATGTGTTATGTGGTGGATCCTGGCACCTGACAGGCAGCTGTTACTTTCCCCTTATTCAACCTAGTGAGTGGGACATCAGTGTACCTCACTATCGAGTCAGCTATGACTAGTGTGTTGGGCATGCTGTTTTGCCTCAGGGGCTTTGGTTGAGTGACACTGTTTAGGAGAGTTGTATGTCTCATGATTAGTGCTGTGTTGTGGTGCTCAAGTGCGTTTCTGCCTTGGAGGTCTCTGCTGTTTGGTTAGATTTTAATTGAGAGCCTCCATGGAGGTGGGTTTGTGGTTTGTGTTTTTATGTGAAGGCAATGCTGGTGTGTGTTCTGGAGGGCTATGTGGTGTGGTACAAGTGTTGACCTCCAGCTATTCCGGTCTTGACTGAAGAGTGGGTGGCTTCCAATTTGGATATATAAGTGCATCTCTCACAAGTCTGAGTGTTGGGGGGGGTAAGAGGAGAGGGTTGTCAGTGTACATGAGACAGTTGCTACATTGCCTCAGGATGCCCAAGTTCACCAGGTTAATAGGAGAAATCACAGGAAACTGACCTTTAGACATGCCTGGAGGGGTGGGCATTAATAAGTACTGGAGCCGTTCCTTGTAGAACGTTTAGTGCTGGTAGCACTTTTGCGTACTACAATAATTGCTACAAGAAGTCTGGGAAAGTGCTAAACTAACAAGCTAGTAAAAGTACAGGAGAGGAGAGAACTAGCAGATATAAGGGAAATACCAGGAAAGTCTGACTTGGAACAAAAGCCAATTTTATATTGTTAACCAGGAAAGTCTGACTTGGAACAAAAGGCAATTTTCAGCAGAGGCCCAGGGAGAAACACTCCAGACACATGTCTTTGTAAGATGGGAGGACATGCAGACTCCACACAGAAGGCACCCCAGCCAAGAATCAAACCAGAGAACTGTAGCTGTCAGGCAACAATGCTACCACTGCGCTACTGACTGTGTAAGGAAACAAAATTACAGAAACCACAGATTTTATGAGGAACAGAACAGAAAAAAAAATGAGGCAAAAATCTGCAAATTTTTTACAAATGGTAGTGGGTAGGGAATTCAGGCCCTTGCCACCTGCACCCAAGATACAGAGTTCATGCCTGAGGTATTCTGTACCCACCACCATGTGTTCTCTCTAGCCACCAGTATATAGCAACTTGGGCAGTTTACACACACACACACTTCTTTGTAAACCTGGATGGTAAGACCTGCATCACTACCTGGAGCAATGTGTACAGCTCAAGGGAAATTCAATATTGTAGGTAGGACTCTGTCATTTCAAAGGAGGACAACAGAATCAGTCTATTGCCTACATTAGTAGAAATATAAAAGGATAGACCTAGACAAAAAAGATTATTGTATGCATTCTTAAGGAATTGAGGCCATGCGTGACATGAGAATCTTTTATGTACAACAAGGAATGCCATAGTTATAAAAGGGAGATATATGAAGACAATATTAGTACAAAGTCGGTGCAAACAATTTACAGCACATGGGAGATAGAGAAGTATTATTTCACAGAAAAGACAGACTATTTTAAACAACTTTTAAGCTGAAACAATTCTAAAATTTACAATGCGAAGCAAAGTCATAAAACTATCTGATAAGCAGGACCCACAGCTTGTACAATAAATAATGAACAGACTGGATGTACCATGATGTTCATCGTGCATACAGCTGCAGTAATCACAGATGGGTTCTCTGCCATCAGGCGGGTCCTCGGTCGGCCGAATTCCAAAGTCTAGGTCCGGCACCGGTTGTTGTCGCTTTCTTTCCTGACGCCAGTGAGGCAGGGTATATAAGACACAGCCGACCATTTTCTTCAGTCTTTTTGCCGCATTGCCCAAAGCAGAAGCAGTTCACAAGCGCCAGTCGGCCAGCTCCTGAATTCTACTTAAAACCGATATTGGAAACCCAAGTCTTCTTTAGTGAAATCCCGCTGGAAACTTTTTCTGCCTCAGGCGATGTCAGAAAAAGTTAACAATTGTATTTCTTGTGGGAAGCAAATGCAGGATTTCATTCCTCTGCATACCTTGTTTAGGCCCAGACCACGACGCTTCGGCTGTCGCTTTCTACTTTCAATAAACGCACTATTGGCGGGCGGAGTTAGCCCAACACTTTTTAAAGCCTTTGATTATAAAATGTAAAATTGAGGAGACTCCGACCGCTTTGTCAAAAAACGCAAGGACAAGGACCGACCACCGCGAAGTCCGGGTCTCCACTGACACCATGCCAAACCGCTGGTCCGGTTCTCAGCGAGACGCCTATGCAGTCCCTGACTACTAACGACACTTCTTGGCGGTGTCTTCTGTAACCGAGACCGCGGGTACCCTCGCCCATACCCAGACTACAACCACCAAAGCCACTGTGAGCGTTGAGCCTCCTAATGTGGACAGGTCCACTTCCACCCATGGTGTCTTTAGACCATCTTCCTTTTCCATTAAGGCCTTACTAAGTCCAAAGATGACTCAGCCAGGCATCCAGAGGCCTGTTGCACAGGGCCCATCTCCAGGCCCCATGCCTAAAAAGCAGATGCTTAAAATGGCTGAGGATTTAATTACTCTTATCAGGGGTTCCCAACCCCCTCCAGACAAGAGACCCAGAGTGGAGGAAGAGTCTCTCTCTTCTGATCAGGGCTCCATTTTTTCAGAACATTCTGATGTAGAGGAACACTCTTACTCCCCTTTTGAAGATTCTGATGCAGAGCAGTCCATTCCTTCTGTATCTCCTCCAGAGGATTTTTTCAGGGAAACTTTTGAAACCTGCACACCTTGAGGGAACACTTCCATTGGGAAGGCCAAGACTTTCTGATTCCAAGAAAAGCAGGAAATTTATTTTGTTACCTCAACAGACTCTGGCGATACTCTCTCTCCTGTCTTGGACATACTTGTTGATGTTTATTCTGAGGCTTGCCTTAACCCGGATTCCCTGCCTCCTGCCCCAGTCAAGCCTGATAGGTACTACAGAGTTCCTAACTCTCACCAATTTCTTTAAGAGCCATAATGCTGACCCTGAAACCATTTCTCAAGGCCCCAAGGAATGAAGGCCTCTACTGCTAAGAATCCACTACCTTCCAAAAGAGAGTCAAGATCCTTAGAAAGGTGGGGAAAAAGGTATATAAAATCTGTCCCTACAGGCATCAGGATCCCACTCCACCAGGCCACAGCGCCACTCCTACAGCCTTCCCTCAGAGGGAGTTCCTAACAAAGATATTTTGAGGCAGCCACTTGAGTTCTGTGCATACCTCACAAACACTACCACCTGCCTTATATTCCAAAACTTACTTAACAAAGGAGTTCCAGTGGGCTATGGTGGTGGCAGCGACCCACGAAAAAGGAGATGTCGGAATCTTCCTCATCTGTCCATCCCCTAATAAAGATTCTAGGACTATGGACAGGTATGGAAGCGCATTTTAGTTCAGCGGCTTTTCCATGCGATCCTGAACTATTTGACCCACTTTACGACTACAGAGGGATCTAGTCAAAGAGTTGGAAGATACCCTCCAGGGTACTACGGATGCTGCTGTCTCAGAGAAAGTGACAGCTCAACTTAATACCCTTACATCCATTGTGAACTTCGTCCATGAGGCTGATCTCTTACGCGGCGAAGGTTCGAGTAGAACAGCAACTTCAGCGATTGCTCTTCAGACAATCCTGGATGCGCTTATGTTCATTTGCAGAAGCCTTCAAGTCTTCCTTTACTAACGCCCCATTTGACGGTGCCACTCTCTTTGGCCCCAGTAAAGAGACCCTTGCCCAGTGTGAGCAGGAGGGAAAGACTCTGTCTGCTGTCGGAGTCGTTTTCCACCCCAACCAGACCGTACAAAGGGCAACGTGGTGGAAAATGTGGTTTCAAAACCTCAAGGATCTTTCCCAGGCACACAGGGTGATGCCTTCTAGAGGCAGAGGAGGGGCAGAGGTGGAAGACGCCGCCCTGGCGGCAGAGGTCCAGAATCAGGTGGCGGATACACTCCCTGGTAAACCTTTCCAGCACTCCTGAGAGGAGGCCCGACTGTCCTGCTCTGGAGGCAGTCGGGTAAACAGCTTTATACCCTCAGGCCTGGCAAAACATAACTACAGACAAGTGGGTAAAAGCGTGGTTACCAGAGGTTACAATATACCTTTTCTATCATCCCATTCCAAAGAAAGACTCCCAGATGTACCGCCCCATCTGCGAGCCAGCAGCTATAGAAATTTCAAAGCTGCTAGAAAAGAGTCATCCAACCAGTCCCAGCGGACCAGAAAGGATTCGGGACTTACTCAAGGTTCTTTTAGTTCCAAAGAAAACAGGGGACTGGAGGCCCATTCTGAACCTAAGCGACCTCAATACGCCGTCAAGAAAGAAAAGTTCCGAATGGTCACGCTTCAATCGATCCTTCCATTCTTACAGAAGGACTGACTGGATGTGCTCAATAGATCTGAAGGATGCATACTACCACATCAAAATGGCCAGGGCATCCAGAGATCATTTGCGCTTCCGGCTGGGTGCCAGTCACTTTCAATTTCGAGCCCTGCCCTTTGGTCTGACCTCAGCCCCAGGGTCTTCACCAAATGCATGGCAGTGGTAGCGTCTCACTTGAGGCGCCAAGGATTCAGGTGTTTCCGTATCTGGACGACTGGCTCCTTTCTGCCACCACCCAGCGTCAACTAGTACAGGCCAGAGACTATACTCTTCAACTGTGTATTCACCTGGGAATTTCCGTAAACTTGGAAAATCCTTACTACAGCCATCACAGAGTATCTTATTCATAGGAGCGGAATTAGATACACATCAGTTAATTCTAAGACTTCCTCCAGAAAGGATACTTTCACTTCAGACTCACGTCTTCTTCTGTTGTCCAGAAATCCCCAGCAAAACTGGTACTGAAGGTTTGGGACTCATGTCAGCTTCTCTTATTGCAATACCCTTGGGAAGACTGCACATGAGAGTCCTACAATAGCTACTGTTTGCACAATGGTCGTTCCAACAACTACCTCTAACACCACGAGATTCTTATAACGAACACATGCAAAACACACCCTAAACTGGTGGCTTCAAGCGTGCAACCTTTCCAAGGGAGACCATTTGTGCTACCGCCTACATTTACGGTGACCACTGGACGCTTCCCTGATAGGGTGGGGGCATCTTTCAGGGACAGACAGTCAAGGCGAATGGACCAATTTAGAGTACAATCTGCACATCAATGTTCTAGAGTTGAGGGCAGTGTTTCTAGCGTTGCAACACTTTGCTCCCCTTCTTCCTCTGGGAACTATTGCAGTTCAGACGGACAACATGTCGATAGTCTGGTACATAAACAAGCAAGGGGGAACCAAGTCCTATCAGCTATGCAGAGAAGAGGCCATGAGAATCTGGCAATGGGCGGAGTCCACGGGTCGCTTTCTGATAGCAACGCACATCCCGGGGTCATCCAACGTCATAGCCGACAGGCTGAGCAGAACAATTCTGTTACCGCCACGAGTGGTCCTAAAACAGTCAGTTGAAAAGATTTTTCCATGCGATGAGGGCCAGCCTTCCTGCGATCTGTTTCGTCTCAATGAGCGCCAAATGCAGGAGCTACTTTGCCCTATTACCCCTCCGGGGAAGTCCCCAGGGGCACTGATTCACGATTGGCCCCGGGCCTCCTGTACGCATTTCCTCCCTTCCCCTGATATCAAAGTTTCTCCAGAAGCCAAAACCTACACAGGACAATAATCCTCATTGCTCCATTCTGGCCTCGTCAAATTTGGTTCCCTTCCTGATGACACACTGCATTCGGGGACCCTGGATCCTGGACCCAGAGCCAGATCTATTGACTCACTCGTCAGGGGCTCCTCACCCAGCGCCCTTGTCCTTCATCTAGCAGCTTGGCTGCTCCAATTCTAACAGCCAGGTCTGATCTTCTTTAGCCTGCAGTTCAGAATATATTGGTGGCTTCTCCATAAAGCTTCCACTACTAAAACATATACTAGTAAATGGGCGATTTGTATTCTGGGCGAATACACAGCAAGTGGATCCGTTATAGCTCCTTTGAATAAAATATTAGAGTTTTTAACAGACTTGTTTCCATCAGGGTGCTTCTCCTGCCACATTAAAGTTCAATTGGCTGCCATTTCTAATTTCCATGTGGAAGAATGTGGGGCTCCTGTTATGGCCCCACAGGCTATGTAAAGCCTTTTTAAAAGGGCTTTTCATATTAGACCACCAATTAGATCTCCTACGTCCTTGGAGTCTAAACTTATTGTTATCTAAGTTAATGTTGCCCCCTTTGAACCAGCCTCCTCTTGCCCATTGAAATTTTTGTCATGGAAGACTCTCTCTTTTGGTAGCCATTACATCCGCTAGGCGAGTATCTGAACTTCAAGCTCTCTCCATTAAGCACCCTTATTTGATCTTTCATTCTGACAGAGTTTCTCTTCGCACTAATTCATCCTTCCTTCCTAAAGTTTGTTCTATTAATAATATTAATCAGTCCATTGAATTACCCACTTTTCAAGAATCACTCAATAAAATGGAGTATATGTTGCACAAATTAGATGTTCACAGACAGCTAAGATTTTACTTGGATAGAACAAAAGATCACAGAAAAACTGATCAACTTTTTGTACCCTTTGCTGATAACAGGAAAGGAGTAGCGGTTACCAAAAGAACTCTTTCTAAGTGGTTAGCAGTTGTATCATCTATGTCTATGAGTCTTCAAATCAAACTCTTTTGCACAAACCCAAAGGACATTCCACAAGGTCAGTGTCTACATCCCTGGCTCATGCAGCCCGCCTACCACTAGGCATGTTGTGCGGCTGCTACTTGGTCTAAGCCACATACATTCATTTCTCATTATAAGGTAGACAAGGTTTCTAGGGACAGGGCAACCTTTGGTTCCACTGTGCTCAAGAGCGTCCTTCCGTGAGTTCCTCAGGAACAAGGAGCTAGGGCGCTACCCATGTGTGGGAACAAGCGAGATTGAACACTATCACATATAGAAGTTATGTCCTTACCATAGCGTTCCATGTGGAGTGTTCATCTTGTTCTTACATTCCCACCCTCCATTAGGAAGAACGTTCACTTTTGGTGCCTGGCCTGGGGCATTCTGCTTCTGCATTGCAGTTGTTGTGACATGTATATATATATATATGTGTATATATATATATATATATATATAGACTCTTAGTTCTGTGCATATGTGATGTAAGCATGAGTGTGCTCTATCTGACTACTGGTTTGCTTGCAAACTAGATCTGAGGTAAAGGCAGAGGGGGATTGTGGGTATTAGATTATCTCGAGCTTCTTCTCGATGCAGAGCTTGGGCGACGGAGCCGAGGATCGGCTCCGAACCCATGTGTAAGAACAAAGGCGAGATGAACACTCCACATGGAACGTTATGGTAAGGACATAACTTCTATGTATCAGCAATGCATTTACCTACTGTGGGAGTAGAACCCACAGCCTTCTGCATCAAAAGCAAGTACACTACCTGTTGTGTTAGTAACAATGCAAGCAGACTCTGCATAAGTAGCACTAAACTTTTGTTCCATTGAAGCTCTCTGCTCCTTGTAAACTCTACATGTCATTCAGCTGTATCTCTCAACTTTGCAGCACAAGAAATCTGGAAAAAGCCAAAATTTATTTGGGGGGGGGGGGGCAAAAGCTCAAAAACATTTCTTGTATAATGTTGGAAAGTTGCTAGAATAAAATGCTGTTACCAGCATACATTTCACTGCAAATACTTGAACCCAGGACCCTGTACAAAACAGTCAGAGCAACATACCACTATGCCATATCAGCCATTTTGTGAAAGAGAGGAAGACTGAAACTTAAATAGTTACCATTTAGTGAATTCAGTCCTTACCATAACTGTCAACCTCTTAGCACAAAAAAAAAAAACGAACAAAGCCAATAATGGGGCAATACAGCCCTCAAACATATTCAGTGAAATCAGTTCTCACCATAGCTCTCAACCTATTAGCAAAAACACCTGGACAAAGCCAGTAATGGGGAATACAGCCCCCAAACATATTCAGTGAATTCAGTTCTCACCATAGCTCTCAACTTTAGCACACAAAACCTGGACAAAGCCAATAATGGAGGAATACAGTCCCAAAAATAGGGACACATTTCAAGTATCCATCTTATAAACTTAGAAAAATGTTAGAATAAAAGGTTTTGTGTTACCATGTACTTTCTGAAGAATGTGAAGTCTGAAATTCAAATGCCTGTTATTTTTATTTAACATTTAGGTTCATAGGTGTGTACTAGGCTAATGGCCCTGAAGCCTTTACAAGTCTAGCCCATAAGATTACCCTGGCATTGTGCCACCAAATCTTAGTTCCTAGTGCCTCTGTCAAATAGAGCCACTGGAGTGATCCCCACTGAGAATTTTCTATTTCCCATCCACTCATCAAGATTTCTCTTGAAGAGGGCCAGTGAGGTGCTCTGCTTGACATGTATTGGAAGTCTATTCCATAGCATGGGTAGTCTCCGGGTTATGAACCTGTCCCTCCAGCATGTTCTGTTGATTGTGGTAATGAGGTTGAGGTCTCTGGAGCATGTGGTGCTGAGGGACTGGGATTTCTTTAGATGTAGCATTTCTAACAGAGCTGGGTCAAACATGGCTTTGTAAATCAAGTAGAGATCACCTCTAAGTAGGCGACATGAGACGGAGAATAGTTGGAGTTTTTTTTTAGTCTTTCCATATAGGACAAGTGTCTAAGGCCTAGGATCCTCTTTGTGAGGTACTTTTGCAGCCTCTGCAGTTGCAGGTGTCTGGTGAGGTACATGCCAAATGGGGCATTGCACTTGATGATTGGCCTAATGAGGGAAGAGTAGAGGGAGGCAATGACCTCTTTCTTCCTGGATGCAAAACCCTTAGTAATGAGATGTGCCACATAGAAGGACTTTGACCACAGTGGCAACGTGGTGCTCAAAAGAGAGGTTGCTGTCAACCTGTGTTCCCAGATCTCTTATAACGCCTTCTGTGTTCAGTGGACTATCATCAATGTGGTAATTCAAGGGAACCGGGTTTTTCCCCAAAGGGGATGAAGACACATTTTTTGGCATTGAACTTGAGGCCATGGTTCTGACACCAGTCACTGGTCTCATTGAGTCCTTTCTGTAGGACATTAACATCACTTGGGGAGTTAATAATAGCTCCGAACTTGCAATCCTCTGCGAACTTTGTCAGCCAGAGTCACTTTGTGTTGGCCTGGACTTCAGAGAAGTAGATACCAAACAGGAGTGAACCCAGGACCGAACCCTGTGGGGACTCCACTCGTGACTGATCGGCAGTCTGACTTGGGAGTCAGCTACTTTCATACAGTGGGGTCTATCTGTGAGCCAGTTTGTAACCCACCTAGTGATATAGGGGTTGATGCCTAGCTTAGTACGTTTTTCTATGATTCCTGAGTGGGGAATGGTATCAAAGGCCTTGGCCAGATCAAGGTAGGCTGTATGAACCACCGTACCTTCATCCACAGCTCTGGTGCCTGACTCAAAGTCTGGGGGGGGGGGTAAAGTTAGCACTGAATCTGTCCGTCAGTATATTTGCAATGTCTGTTTGCTCGGTACAGGAGGTACCATTCTGCAGTAGCTCAGAGCAAATATGGGTATTGCCGTGGAGGTTCTTTACATAACTATAGAAGGCCTTGTGGTTGTCTTTACTATCTGCTGCAATTCTGTTCTCATAGCTAGCTTTAGAGGATTCGATGGGGGATCTCAACTTTTTGTTGAGGCTGATAAGGGAGTTTTTCCAGTCTTTGGACTTCACCTTATTCTGCATCAGTTTCCTCCTGTTGTAGAGTTTGTTTATGGCAGAGGACCACTAGATTGGCTACCTTTTTTTGAGGAGAGTGTCTTTGTTCTATTTGGTATGGTGAGATCCGTGCATTTGTGTACATGTTCGTACAGTGCATTGGTGTATGATTTGGCAGCCATGCAGCTATTCGCCATTTGCATGGGTGCTGTGAAGTTAGCCACCTCTGTTTTTAGGAGCCCAAAGTTAGCTTTGGAGAAGTTTTTCATGGTGGTTACCTTTGTTGGGGGAGATGGGAGGGATGTGGATTTCCAAGGTGATTTAGCTTGTGATCGGATCTAACCAGGGAGGAGTTGACTATTGGTGTAGAGCAACGGTCGCCCAGGTTAGTAATGATCAGGTCAAGGATGTTGCTACCTCTAGTGGGGGTAAGAACGAGCTGGTCCAGGGCATTGGAATTAATGAATTCCAGAAAGCACTGGGCAAGTGTATTGGTACATGAGTAGATTTCCCAGTTAATGGAGAGGTAGTTGAAGTTGCCCAGTATGAGTGTGTTAGGCTGGATCCTAATATTCTCCAGGGTGCTTAGGAATGTGGAGTGTTAAACTTGGGACATGGTTGGGGAACTATAGCAGGCTACGACCTGAATCTCTGTCTTAACCAATGTTAGCTGCACCTGAAGTATCTCAGATGCGTTATGTTAGACTACCAGTCTGGAGGTGTGCGCATCCTTTATGAATATGGAAACACCACCGCCTTTGGAGCTTCAGTCCAAGTTCTGGGGCCGAAAGGCGTGGAATGAGTTGTAGCCTGGTAGTGCAGGGGTGCTTTCTGCTGCCTTGAACCAAGTCTCTGTTACAGCACAAATGTCGATGTTCTCCATTTTAAGGAGTACTTCGAGCGACTGTATTTTGAGATTTAGACTTCTAGCGTTGAGCAGCATGACCCTCAAATTACATTTGTTTGTAGCTGTATGGTGGTAATTTGGTCTTTGGAACACCGCCTAAAAAAGGCACTATAGGAGTGGCAAGAACCTTGGCCAGTATCCGGAAGCTCAGGGGTGACAGATGCAGGCCATCTCTGGCAAAGCATCAAGGTCTGTCAATCATGTCATCCAAGGCAAACAGATACTGGATCCCCTTAGAGTGACACCAAAACTTAGCCAATTGTTGAAATCAGTCATTTTCTGCTTTTACTGTGGTATCATTCTGGGTGATGGTAGGATGCTGCTCAAGGCTAGGGTCATACCCTCCTGGGCTACATAATCTGAGAATTCCTCCATGTCTCTTTTCATGTAGCCCAGGGAGGTACGTCTCAGGTCATTCACTCCCACATGTACAATGACAGAGTCATATTTGTACCTGTTGTTGAGGGACCAGAGTGCATGTGTTATGTGGTGGATCCTGGCGCCTGACAGGCAGCTGTTACTTTCTCCTTATTCAACCTAGTGAGTGGGACATCAGTGTACCTCACTATCGAGTCAGCTATGATTAGTGTGTTGGGCATGCTGTTTTGCCTCAGGGGCTTTGGTTGAGTGACACTGTTTAGGAGAGTTGTATGTCTCATGATTAGTGCTGTGTTGTGGTGCTCAAGTGCGTTTCTGCCTTGGAGGTCTCTGCTGTTTGGTTAGATTTTAATTGAGAGCCTCCATGAAGGTGGGTTTGTGTTTTTATGTGAAGGCAATGCTGGTGTGTGTTCTGGAGGGCTATGTGGTGTGGTACAAGTGTTGACCTCCAGCTATTCCGGTCTTGACTGAAGAGTGGGTGGCTTCCAATTTGGATATATAAGTGCATCTCTCACAAGTCTGAGTGTTGTGGGGGGTAAGAGGAGAGGGTTGTCAGTGTACATGAGACAGTTGCTACATTGCCTCAGGATGCCCAAGTTCACCAGGTTAATAGGAGAAATCACAGGGAACTGACCTTTAGACATGCCTGGAGGGGTGGGCATTAATAAGTACTGGAGCCGTTTTCTTGTAGAACGTTTAGTGCTGTTAGCACTTTTGCATACTACAATAATTGTTACAAGAAGTCTGGGAAAGTGCTAAACTAACAAGCTAGTAAAAGTACAGGAGAGGAGAGAACTAGCAGATATAAGGGAAATACCAGGAAAGTCTGACTTGGAACAAAAGCCAATTTTATATTGTTAACCAGGAAAGTCTGACTTGGAACAAAAGGCAATTTTCAGCAGAGGCCCAGGGAGAAACACTCCAGACACGTCTTTGTAAGATGGGAGGACATGCAGACTCCACACAGTAGGCACCCTAGCCAAGAATCAAACCAGAGAACTGTAGCTGTCAGGCAACAATGCTACCACTGTGCTACTGACTGTGTAAGGAAACAAAATTACAGAAACCACAGATTTTATGAGGAACAGAACAGAAAAAAATATGAGGCAAAAATCTGCAAATTTTTTACAAATGGTAGTGGGTAGGGAATTCAGGCCCTTGCCACCTGCACCCAAGGTACAGAGTTCATGCCTGAGGTATTCTATACCCACCACCATGTGTTCTCTCTAGCCACCAGTATATAGCAACTTGGGCAGTTTACACACACACACACACACACTTCTTTGTAAACCTGGATGGTAAGACCTGCATCACTACCTGGAGCAATGTGTACAGCTCTAGGGAAATTCAATATTGTAAGTAGGACTCGGTCATTTCAAAGGAGGACAACAGAATCAGTCTATTGCCTACATTAGTAGAAATATAAAAGGATAGACCTAGACAAAAAAGATTATTGTATGCATTCTTAAGGAAATGAGGCCATGCGTGACATGAGAATCTTTTATGTACAACAAGGAATGCCATAGTTATAAAAGGGAGATATATGAAGACAATATTAGTACAAAGTCGGTGCAAACAATTTACAGCACATGGGAGATAGAGAAGTATTATTTCACAGAAAAGACAGACTATTTTAAACAACTTTTAAGCTGAAACAATTCTAGAATTTACAATGCGAAGCAAAGTCATAAAACTATCTGATAAGTAGGACCCACAGCTTGTACAATAAATAATGAACAGACGATGTACCATGTTTCCTGCAATATTCCATATGTCTTTATGCAAGTGTGTATCAAATGAATACAGCCCAAAGTGAATGCTTATAAAATGGTGGGAAAGAAATTAATTTTATCCCCCACTGATGATTTTTAAGCTCAGTCTCTCGGGGGATTTCTATTTTTGATGATTGATAATAAAGATTGAGAGTTTTCAATTAGCAATAACCATACCTCAGTAAATTTTCATGGGCTACTTACTGCTAAAATCTCTAAGATCATCTTTATTACTGTCCTACATTTTTTATTCTGTGACATTTTCTTATTCTTCTTGGAGAACAAGGCATGTCAGTTCATCTATTCATTTCTCGGCGACAGACATTACTATCATACTATTTTTAATATTTTATAATGACTACATATAGCACAGAAACATACGTAATTACCATGACAATCGATAGGGATTACATGGTGCATCGAGTTTGTTCATTATTTACTGTACAAGCTGTAGGCCCTAGTTTTATGACTTTGCTTTGCACTGAAAATTATTTTTCAAATGCTAGAAAAGGTCAGACTAAGAGATGTAGTACAGCTGTAGGCAGTACACAGGCAGGCACTACACTGAATAGGCCAGCTTTTGACTCCGTCATCTTCACAATACAGATGTGGAAGTGAACGAAACAGGTGAGTTGTGGGCTGTACATATGCAGATAAGATAAACTGTATAAGCAACATGATTCAGAGGTAATAGAGAGAGACATGATATGGGCATGACGGTCAGTAGAGGCAGGGTTATAACACATTTGTAGAGGTATGCTACCAGGCAGAAACACTGTGCTTTGAAGGAAGCAGAGCCTATGCACTCACCACTCCACCACTGACTAGGACATGCAAAGTAAATCACATCCTTGTTGTGTCATGTGTTCTAAAGCTGCCACAATATTGTAAAGAATATCACTGTACCATGACCACACAGAAATTCACACACACATATGCACATGCACAAACACACACACACCAATATGCAGTAATATCTGTATTCATAGTTCTTCATATGTAACCTAGATCTCCATTTATGAAACTTAGTAAACCAAGCTATTTGATTGGCTAAAATGGTTTTCTAAAATATGATTAGTACACAAATAAAAGAACCTTTGCTAACACACACAAAGAGGTGCTTAACAAAACAAATCAAGGGTGGCCTAATGGTTAAGGTGTTTGCTTTACAAACACAAAGTGCAGGGTTTGAGTCTTACAAGGGATACTTGGCTAGGCTTAAAATGGCTTGCAAGGGCAGTTAGCCTAGTATGAACCTATGAACCTATTCAATGTTAAGTTGTCAATCTTGCCTTCATTCTTGCTGGATGGGTTCGGCTCCAACTCGGCCTTATACTAAAGCTCGAGAGCTATTTACCGGCTCGAGGCCCTCCCTCTATCCCACAATGCTAGGCATCAGATACCCAGATCTCGTTTGCCGCTTCAGCTATGAGGTTGCGATTTTACCGGCTCCAGGTTATATTACTCTTTTCTACTGTTTTATTTTATATATAGAGAGAGATTTTTTCTTGTTAGTTTTTTGTCTCTTAGTGTTTCCTCCTAAACCCTTGAGAAACCCCCCTTTAAAAACTCTCTTTCTGTAGTTTTTCAGTTCCCCCCTCCCCCCACCCGTTAGGGTAGCATTGATATAATCAGTAGTGTTTTTTTTTTATTACTTTCTACTACCTTTTTATAGATTTTATACTTGATAGTGATAGTTAGATAAATTTAGTAGTGTTATTATATTACTATTATATTGTTAGTGTTGTTAGTTTTTTTTTTACTAGTGCATGTGTGTGTGTGTGTGTGTGTGTAGTGTTTAAAGCACTAGTTACCTGTTCCCTTGGTATCCTTTTTTTCTATTTTTCATTATGTCTAAGGATACTAAGGTCTCAGGTTTCAAGAAGTGTGACTCGTGCTGTCAGAAGATGTCTCTGACAGACGGTCACACTTCTTGTGTGTATTGTTTGGGCCCCCTACACCTGCAGGACTCTTGTGCGGTCTGTCATGCCTTCAGTCCGATAGTCCTGCAGGAGCGTAGGAACAAGCTTATTTTGAGGGGCTTACTAAAGCCTGAAGGGTCCCCAACTAAGCCCTCGTCGGGTAAACCCTCCAAGCCCTCTAAGACGTCGGCTCCCTGTTCGGAGCCATCGCCAAGCGGAGCTTCTGCCTCCTCATCGGTTCCGGCTGGAACCGACACTTCGAGACCTCAGTCGGCTCCGGCCTTAGTATCGGAGCCTTCTGTGAGCCGAAAACGCTCGAGGTCTCCCTCTTTGGAGTCTGTTCGTTCAGCTGTGAGGTCTCCGTTACTACAGTCGGAGCAGAGCCATAGGTCCCACTCCTCTCGGTCCTCCAGGCTTGTCCGATCATGACCTCCAGAGGGTGGTCAGACTATTAAAGTCGCAGGCACTGACCCAAATGTTGACTAGCCCTTCTCAACAGACTGCGGCTATCCCTGTATCTTTATCAGTTCCTCCTCCGACTCTACCACTGTGCTCGGAGCCGGAGCTCATTGGGGCTCGAATCGTCAGAGCCAATAGCACAATTTTCGGCTCCCTCGTCAGCTCCGATCTCTTCATTGGTTCTGTCCATGGAGGGATCCGGGCATCGAGACACTCTCATCGGCTCTGAGGGGGCGAGTGGTATCGGACCCTTGTCCGACCCCGTTCTCCCTCTCGGTGCCTCGGCGCAGGTAAGCTCGGCCCCATCGGCCTCGGAGCCATCACTCTTGGTGCCGGGAGGAGTTCTCATCTCTTCGGAGCTGGGACCTTCCTCTCTGCCTGATAGGGGTGCCTTCGAGGTCATGAGGAGCGTTCTGACTCCTGGGTCGGATCCACGATCGGCCCCTTCGGCTCCTCCCCCCATGGTGCCTGCTTCGGTCTCTGTCCACTCTCCGGACCCCAAGCATGGAGAATAAATGCTCCAGGTTGCCCCACTGGGGGTATCTTCCTCTTCCGAGGCCTCCCCCGATCATTCGGAGGAGCCACCTTGGAAGAAAACATGTAAGAGGAAACATGTTGACTTCCCCCGAGTCAGTCACATCTGACACTGACTTGGAGGATTCGGAAGGGTCCCCAAGGTCCCCCTCTGAGGATGTCTCCTTTTCAGACATCCTGAAAATCCTTAAGCAGAGGGGGAATTGGACTGGCCTTAAACCTTCCGAGGATGAGTCGGTGTACCTGGATGCGTTTGGTTCTCACCCTTCCACCTCCTGGGTGTCTCCACCTTTTGACCCACTCATGGAAGTGGTTGCTCGGAAGGTGTGGACAGCCCTGGACTCAGTGGAACCAACTCCCCATAGGCCCGCTAAATTTATTACAGCCCCATCAGATAAACAGTTTCTAGCTAAGGGAGGTCCCAGTTGATGCCATGGTGGTGGCAGCAGCCACTAAGGAGTTGGCTGATCCTTCGGTGCCTGTACATCCTCCTAATAAAGAGTCTAGGACAATGGACAGGTACGGGAAGCAGATGTTCTCTTCAGCGACCTTTGCTATGTGGTCGCTGAATTATCTGTGCCATTTCACCCGACTTCAGAGGGATCTTCTCAAGGAACTGGGTGATACCCTTCAGGATCCATTGGCTGTGGGGTCTCAGGATAAGGTTAACTCCCAGCTGGTGACCTTAACTTCCATAGTAAACTCCTCCATGCGGCTCATTTCTTACGTGGCCGATGGTGCGAGTAGGGCCACAGGTACAGGCGTGGCTTTGAGAAGACATGCCTGGATGTGGTTATGTAACTTTGCTGACCCCTTTAAGGCGTCCTTCACAAATACCCCCCTTCGATGGTTCGGCTTTGTTTGGACCACAGGTGAAGGATATACTTACCAGGTGTGAGCAGGAAGGCAAGACTCTCTCTGCCGTGGGAGTCCATTTTTCTACTCCCTCTAGACCATACCCTAAAGGTCAGAAGAGTGGAAAAATGTGGTTTCACAAACCCCAGGGAGTCATGCCTGACACACGTGGCGAGTTCCCCTCCAGGGGCAGAGGAAGGAACAACCACAGACGCTGCCCGAGGGGCAGAGGGGGTTCGCAAAATCAGGGTAGCAGAGAATCTTTCTCTGACAAACCCTTCCAGCACCCCTGAGGGGCTGCCTGACTGTCCACCTTCGGAGGCAGTCGGGGGAAGATTGTCACTGTACCCAGAAGCCTGGCAACTCCTCACTCAAGACCGATGGGTACAGTCTATCATATCCGAAGGTTACAAAATTCCCTTCATCCGCACCCCTGTAAAAACAAACAGATCCCTTCCAGATGTCCCACCCACTCTAAGGGATCAAGCAGTTCTAGAAATTTCAAAACTGCTAAGAAAAAGAGTCATCCAGCCAGTCCCAGCAGACCAGCAAGGATCTGGAATTTACTCAAGGTTCTTTTTGGTACCAAAAAAGACAGGGGACCGGAGACACATTTTGGATCTCAGCAGATTAAACAAGTCTGTTCAAAGAACGAAGTTCCAGATGGTCACGCTCCAGTCCGTTCTACCCTTCTTGGGTCAGGACAATTGGATGTGCTCCATAGACCTTCAGGATGCATACTACCATATAAAAATGGACAAGTGTTCCAGAAGGTTTCTCTGCTTCCGGCTGGGAGCCAGTCACCATCAATTCAAAGCCCTGCCCTTTGGGCTCACCACAGCCCCCAGGGTGTTCACCAAATGCATGACAGTGGTTACAGCTCACCTGAGATGATGGGGATTCCAGGTGTTTCCATATCTAGACGACTGGCTCCTCACTGCTTCCACCAGGCATCAGCTATTGCGAGCCAGGGAACAATACCATTCAGACTTGCTCCGAGCTAGGTATATCAATAAATTTTGAAAAGTCTGCATTGTCGCCTTGTCAGTCTATAACCTTTATAGGCACAGAATTAAATACAAAAGATCTTTCTGCAAAACTTCCAGACAGAGTATCAGACATTCGACGACATGTACAGATCCTACTACAGTGCAAGACGATTCAGGCCAAATTTGTACTAAAGACATTGGGTCTCATGGCAGCAGCGATCATTTTAGTCCCCTGGCTCGTTTTCACATGCGGATCCTCCAGTGGATGCGGTTTACCCAATGGTCCTTTCAATAACTTCCAATGTCCCATAGGATCACTCAAACATGCAAAGACCACCTGGCTTGGTGGATGGTCTCCCCTCTAGTTCCCCAAGGCAGACCGTTTGTTCTTCCTCCTCCTGTTGCTACGGTGACCACAGATGCCTCCCTGATCGGGTGGGGGGGCATTTTCAGGGCAGGACTGTCCAGGGCTCTTGGCAACCCCTAGAATACCACCTGTACATAAATGTCTTGGAGATGAGAGCAGTACTTTTAGCGTTGCAAGCTCTTCAGGACGCTCTACCTACCGATACTATTGCAGTTCAAACGGACAATATGTCTGTAGTGTGGTACATCAACAAGCAGGACGGAATCAGGTCCTATCCCTTATGTCGAGAAGCACTCAGACTCTGGCAGTGGGCGATCTCTTCCCAACGGTTTTTGATAGCAACGCACATCCCCGGGAATTCCAAAGTCATAGCAGACAGGCTAAGTAGAGCCATTCTCATGCCTCACGAGTGGTCTCTCAATCAGTTAGTAGCGGACAGGATTTTCCGCAGATGGGGTCAACCTTGCTGTGACATTTTTGCAACCCCTCTCAACAGCAAGTGTGAAGACTTCTTCACTCTCTTTCCCCTCCCTGGCCATTCCCCCAGAGATGCTCTAGTACACGATTGGCCCTGGAATTTCCTATATGCATTTCCTCCTTTTCCCTTAATTCCCAAACTGATTCAGAAAGCGACTGCTTTGGGTTCCAGGATGATCCTCATTGCCCCTTACTGGCCTCGACAGATTTGGTTTCCATTCCTGCGTCGTCACCTACTGGAGCAGCCCTGGAGTCTTGACCCAGTGCCAGACCTGTTGGTCCATCAGTCGGGAGGGCTGCACCAATCCCTTCAATCTCTCAACCTCACAGCTTGGTTGCTCCACTTCCAACCCTAGCCAGGCTTCCGCATATTTCTCAGCCAGTGCGTGAAATCATCCTTTCTTCACACAAATCTACTACCAGAAAAACCTATGCTAGTAAGTGGAGATGTTTCTCCTTCTGGGCGGAGGCCAGAAATATAGATCCTTTTACAGCCCCTGTCCACAGTGTTCTGGATTTTCTGGCAGAGCTTTTACAAGCGGTCTCCTCTTCTGCCACCATTAGAGTCCAATTGGCTGCTATCGCTAATTTTCATGCTGGCCTGTCAGAGACCAGCATCATGTCCCATAAACTTTGTAAAGCCTTTCTTAAAGGGACTGTTCTGCTGAGGCCTCCGGTTAGAGATCCCCTGTCTCCGTGGGATTTGAATCTGATATTAACTTCCCTGATTCTCCCTCCTTTTGAACCTGAGGCCACCTGTTCCTTAAAATTGCTCTCGTGGAAGACTCTCTTTTTAGTAGCTATCACCTCAGCTAGAAGAGTATCGGAACTTCAGGCCCTCTGTATTCGTCCTCCCTATCTTGTTTTTCACAAAGGTAGAGTTTCACTCAGAACTAATCCCTCCTTTTTACCCAAGATTCCTTCTGAGACAAACCTGAATCAGGCCATTGATCTTCCTGTCTTTTTTCCTAACTATTCAAACAGAGCTGAACAAAAGCTGCATTATTTGGATGTTCACAGGCAATTACGTTTCTATTTAGATAGGACAAGACAAACTAGGAAGTCGGACCAACTCTTCCTGTCCTATGCTGAGGGCAAGCAGGGCCTGCCAGTGTCTAAAGTATCTTTATCTAGATGGTTGGCCTCTATCATTTCCTTCATCTACCAACTAAGACATAAAGAACCCCCTACAAAGCCAAAAGCTCATTCCACCAGAGAGTTAGCTACATCAGTAGCTTTTCAAGCAGGACTTCCAATGGAATCTATTTGTGCTGCAGCCAGATGGGCCACTCCTCATACCTTTATTTCTCATTACAAGATGGATATGACCTCCAGGAGTCGGGCTGAGTTTGGTTCCACTGTGCTCAAGAGTCTGTTCCAATGAGCCACCCAGGGCTAAGGTGCTAGGGACGCTATCCCATCCAGCAAGAATGAAGGCGAGATTGACAACTTAACATTAAGAAGTTATGTACCTACCATAACATTCCATGTTAGTTGTCTTCTTCTCGCCTTCTTTCTTGCGTCCCACCTGCCATCCCCCTAGCCTGGACAGACTGAGATGAATCCTTCTGAGGCCTTATTCCTCTGCTTGACTATTTTCTAGGTTATGTCCTCCTCAGTTCTTACCACTGTAGGTAAACTTTATAGCAGGGACAGGGTGTCTCCATGGTGTTAGCTATACCAAACGAGATCTGGGTATCTGACACCTAGCATTGTGGGATATGGGGAGGGCCTCGAGCCGGTAAATAGCTCTCGAGCTTTAGTATAAGGCCGATCCGGAGCCGAGGATTGGCTCCGAACCCATCCAGCAAGAAAGAAGGCGAGAAGAAGACAACTAACATGGAACGTTATGGTAGGTACATAACTTCTTATTCCACATGATAAATGTAATAGAATATTGTGGATTTTTCCATGAACATCCATTACTGCACATCCAAACTTGAAGAAATTCAATAAAAAAGAATCATTCCTCACAGCACCCTGGCTGTGCAGGAATGTCTACATATCTGATCAATGGCTTCCCCTGCATGTCTTATTACTTACTTCCATTTACAGAATAGGCAAGGCACTTTGATCAATCTGACTGCTAGTAGTTTATGCATCAAATCTATTGTTTTGCATGACATGGGAAAAAATTGTGCAGACCACCTAGACTTCACATTCAGTCAAAGTGTACTTCTCCTTCACAGAGCTGAAAACAGAAGAAACTGCTTCCAACCTAAGAGGTCACTTAGCAGGAGAAAATTGTCTATCACAAAAAAAAATACAATTGATCAAGAAAAAAAAGGGAACACACTCTCTCTGATATACACACACTCGTCTCAGTCCCATTCAAAGCTAACAGTACCTGAATTCAGTGTGTTCAGTCCCATTCAGTGTTCCCATTACGCGCAAGCTTGTTCCAGTCTCCTCAATGGCTGGTTTCCTTTTCCCCATCCTGCGCAAGCTTGATGTTCGTGTTTCACTGTTGCAGTCATTACATTTGGGTAATCTGCTGGCAGGTTGCCCTCACTCGGACTGATTAACAAAGTCTTGGGTCCTGCGTCAGTTGCTGTCCCTTCTTCCATTACGTCAGGTCGTCAGGGGTATAAAACATGCAGCCGACATCATTACATCAGTCTTTCTTGCCGCGCAGTTCCCAAAGCAGAAGCAGTTTGCAAGTGCCGGTCGGCCAACTCCTGAAATTTTCGTTTTTGAGTTTCAGAACCAAAGTCTTCAACTAAAAGCTAAGTACCCCATTGGGGAAACTTTTTCTGCCTCCTTACCGATGTCAGTAAAAGTTAATAATTGCATTACTTGTGGGAAGCAAATACCTCATAAGGATTTTCATTTGTACTGTATTCCTTGCCTAGGCCCTGACCACAATGTGCCTTGCTGTCAGTTTTGTGCTAAATTGAATCCACGCACGATTAAACGTCGGTATATTTTTGCTTCTAAATATTTTGGCTCAAGATTTAACTATCCAGAAATGTCGTCGGTTAGCAATCCGATTACCGGAATACCTAAAAAATGCAAAGAAAAAGACAGAGATAGACCGTCGAGGTCCAAAACTGACGACGCTTCTCCTAAGCCAGTCGCCGGTACTCAGTGAGGAGCTTTTGCAGCCACTGATACCTGCTACTTCTGATTCGCAGGCCTCTACTGAGACCCATTTGGAGTCCGGTATGCCATGAGATACTTCAATTATGGAACCCCTGGATGTCTCTACCTTAGATGGGTCCGGAGCCGCTGTGCAGGCACCAGCTTCTGAGGGTGTTTTTAGGCCTACAGATTTGTATATTAGACTGACGCCATCTTCAAAACTAAGGCCAAAATCTAAATCTATGTCTAAAAAACTGATGCCGGGGCCACATGTGCAGGGCCCTGTGCCTAAATACTCTGATCAGGGGTAGCCCACCCCCTCCTTCTAAGAGGCCTAGGCAAGACATTGTTTATGAATCTTCTGAACAGGATTCTATTTCTTCTGACTCTTCTAAGGAACAGGATTTGTCTGTTCCTACTTATGAGGACTTTGATCAGAGGATTCCATTCCTTCTGCCTGTTCCCCCTGAGGATTTTTCTTTTGGGGAAACTGTACATGCCTTAAGGGAACATTTCCACTGGGAAAGTCAGGATTTCTCTGACTAAAAAGAGACTTGGGGATTTTCTTCTACTTCCTCAGCATAGGCCTTTGGCTATACCTCCTGTTCTAGGCATTGTTGATGTTTTTTCAGAATCTAGTATAACTTCTGATTCACTGCCTCCGGCTCCTTGTAAGCCAGACAGATACTACAGGGTACCTGACTCCCACAAATTCCTTTTCAAAAAACCTATTGCTGATGCTGAAACCATTTCTCAGAGTCCCAAGAGCATTAAGGCCTCTACTGCCAAAAATCATACCCCTTCTGATAGAGATTCCAGGGCGCTGGATAGATGGGGTAAGAAGGTTTACACCTTTGCAACCTTGGCAATCAGGGCTTTAAACTGTCAATTTCATATGCTTAAATATCAACAGCATATCATGGGACTACTTAAACAGAAAATTATGTTAATCTCTGACTGTGTGGAAAATAAAGAATTGCGGGATTTATTGCATTCAGCTGACAAGTTGTAAAACATACTTTGCAATGTGGTTTTGATTCCTTGGAGGCCTCTTGCAGGGCTGCTGTAACTGGATCTGTGCTAAGATGGCATGCTTGGCT